>NW_010206866.1:19312-34618 GCF_000695765.1 Mesitornis unicolor
AAAAGGGGAATGGTTGTATATTACATCCTTTTCCTCTGCATTGGATGCTTCTGGGCCACTTGTCACTAAAGTGAGCTTAAAAAAGCAGCTTTAAAACAGGGAACCAGGCAAATCCTTGGACCGCCTCCTCTCTCCCATGCCAATGGGAGTCAAGCTTACCCCATTTATTATATTTCTGTAAAAGACATTAAGGGTTGTTAGAAGAAATGTCTGTTTGGTCTAGACTGTGCCCTGGTTATGTGCGCCTTAGGAGCTCCACTGGCCACCGCTATTTGCACAGTCCAGCAGAGAGCAAATGGATCGGTTTTCTGCCAAAGCACTGACCCTCCACGATTGATTGACCTGGCGAGCGGCCCTCTGCTGACAACAGGGTATAAAAAAGGGACTTCTGAGCAAATGAGTGTCATTGGACTTTGCGCCGCTTGGAGCCATGAGGGTGATACTGTTGGCTGTGGTTTACATCCCTTTCGCTGTGGCCGTGGAACGGTAAGAAAACACACCCAGCATCATTGGTGTGTGTCTCAGCTGGCTGCCTGGGGTGACCTGTGCTTGTTGCTAACTGAGGTCTCAAAAAATAAATTAGTTTTTAAAAAAAAGAGTCTATGAGAGCTCTAGAAAGGAGAACCAGTAAATTTTTGTGTGTTTATTTCATTTGTGTAGAATCCCTCTTGTTCGATTCAAATCCATCAAGAAACAGCTGAAGGAAAGGGGAGAATTAGAGGAATTCTGGAGGAATCACCACCCCGACATTTTTGCCCGGAGGTACCTGCATTGCTTCCCTGCAGATATTGCTTTATCAGTAGGATCCGCTTCAGAAAGGCTGTACGATTACATGAATGTAAGTACAGTTTTGGTAATGCAATCATAAGGACTCGCTGTTCTCTTGAAGGCAGATTTTTTCCCCAGCAGATATGAAACCTGTTCTCTCAGTGAAATTACAGGGCTTGAGGTGGCTTGTTGCTCTCCACCATAAATGCTAGACCATCAGAAATTACTTTACCAGTCTGCAAAATAAAGCATGTATGGATCTAGGTTAGCATGGAGCCTGGGAAGGAAGCTGATGTAACCTAACGGTGGTAGTCCCGTGACAAGTTTTATTCTTGTACAGATGTGTTTTGGACTTGGTTTGGTCTCTAAGCAAATGTGGAAGGTTTGCCTTGAGCAGACTTAGTTCAGGATTGGGGTTTTAGTAGCAGAATTTGATTATTTCACTTAGCTATATTCTATTTATTAGAAACTTAGATGTTCGCATGTTATTAAAAAAAATCCCCTAAATCTCATTTATTTGATCATGTGGATTCATAAGTCAGTGATAACAAAGATCCAAGCACAGCTTTTATTTTTCTGCTTTTATCTCCTGAGCTTAATGTGTGTTAAATGTTTGAGACCGACCTGGATCTCACACTAACCTGGCTGAATTTACCATCTAAACAGAGGAAGGAAAAAAATGAATTTCCCTGGATCTCAGGCAGGCAAGTCAGCAGGTCAACCATTTTGTCAGCTGTCTTTCCTGGGTTTAGCATTTTGTCCATTTTCTTGGTCTCCATTTTCTGTTTTATTTGGTTCTTCTGTTATGCTCATCTACAGGAAAGCTAAGTTGCAGAAATGTGGAGACTGCATCTGTACAGGGAAGGGAAAGCAAAATAAAAGGGCCATAAAAGAGTATGTCAAGAGGAGCTATAGATGTGTGTGAAGAAGAACAAAGGAGACCAAAAAATTTCAGCCTGCTTTAAAAGCTTATCAAAGAGGGATAATGCTCAAAATAACAAAACAAACCCCACTTCCCCAGCATATCCAGCTAGCACGAGGAACAGCTTTGTGAAAGTTTCAGTGCAGTGTGTTTGTGGTGTTCTTGGGGTGGATTTTTGTTTTTTTGGATGAAGATGTCTATGAGCTGCCCCACTTTACAGATGAATCAATAAAGGTTTCTATAATGCAGGAAGGAATAAAATCCTGCTTTATAGCTGGACATTCTCTTAAATGGTGCCCTTGCTTGTCTTCTCGTGGTTATCTCATTCAGACCATAAACTCCGTGGTCAAAAACTATATTCAGTGTATTAATTAACAAGTATGCACTTGAAGTTACATACTCAAATATTTGTATTGCTGCAAAAGACTTGGCACTGGCTATTGCTTTTCTATCTGCGTTTGAATTCCAGAAATGCCTCTTCCTAAAAATAGGCCTCTTAATGCTGAAGTGCTCTTCCAGGGCCAGATAGGAGCACTTAGACACTTGGGATGTGGATAAGCTCTTCACTCCAGTATCCATGTGTTCGCAGATTATTTCCAGCCTCCATTGGTATCCAAGGACAGTGACTGGTTTCTTTATCCACTGGATGAACTGCCCGCAGCCACTTCTGGAGCCCAAAATGCTTCCCTGTAGTGTGAATTTATGTTTTCAGATGAAAGTGCATCAAAACCCCTGAGAAAGCGTTGTTTGATGCTCCCAAGGCTGCCTTTCCCTCAGGAACAGCTCAGCAGGAGGCAGCCTGAGGCTGACGGGGTTGTTCCTCTCGCAGGCGCAGTACTACGGGGTTGTGAATGTCGGGACGCCACCCCAGAGGTTCACCGTCGTCTTTGACACTGGCTCCTCCAATTTTTGGGTCCCTTCCGCTTATTGCATCAGCGAAGCGTGCAGTAAGAAACATTACCTCTCCCTTATGCTCCTCATGGCTTGGGTACCTTGGCCATTTCTCCTTTCCTAAGGAGCTCATGTGCAGCAGGGATTTGGGAGGAGAGGATATGGAGCACTCCTGAGGGCCGCTCTCCTCTCCCCAACTTGCTCCTCTGTCTCTGCCCCTTCACGCTGCCCTGCATCCCTTTACACCACAAGGTACCTGAGGTGAAAGACATGAAAATAAACTTGGGAAAGCTACAAATAGTGGTGGAAATGCCCATTTTTGTTTCAATTTGTCTTTAAAACCCAAAATAACCTCCAAAGTACAGAAGAACTGGGGAGCCTGCAAGGGAACAAGCACCTCCATCAACACCTTCCTCATAAGACAAGCAAAAATCTGGCTCTCCTGCATATTGGCTGGTTCTGCACTGGGGAGCAAGTGTGCTGCCAGGACCTCCCCTCAGTGCACAGGTGTCATTTGTTTTGTGCAGGGGTGCACCAGAAATTTAAGTCCTTTCTGTCGAATTCATATGAACACGGAGGGGAAGCCTTCTCCTTGCAGTATGGCACAGGACAACTTCTGGGCATTGCTGGCAAAGAAACGCTTCAGGTGAGTGTCCACCTAAAATGGGTGTCAGCCTCCAGGCCAACTGCTTTTGTGGGGCAGTTCAGTTACTGGCTTTGCCCTGGAAAACCTTGCCTGGGTTAAACAAGGGCAGGGTGAGGTCCCACCAAGTTGAGAGGTGTGGGTGCTGCTCCAGCTACTGAGACAAATCCCTAAGACTTTATTTTTCTTTTCTGCTCGTCTCCTTGACTCCTGTCCTGCGTTTATGAAGAAGCAGCCACAGAATTAAGGCATTAAAAGGAAGTGGTGCAGCCTACCTGCCAAATGGGCACCTGCTGTATTGATGCCAGTCACAGAAGGATATCCAGGCTTTATAAACTGAATGAATCCACTGATATGGATCTGAGATGTGGCTAATTTCTTATACTTGATGGTGTCTTTTCTTTCAGTTAGCTGTTGTTTTGGTTTTTTGTACCAAACAGATAAGTAACATCTCCATCAAGGGACAGGACTTTGGCGAGTCGGTGTTTGAGCCAGGAGTAACCTTTGCCCTCGCCCACTTCGACGGTGTGCTGGGCTTGGGCTACCCCTCCTTAGCAGTGGGCAATGCTCTGCCCGTGTTTGACAGCATCATGAACCAGCAGCTGGTAGAGGAGCCGGTCTTCTCCTTCTATCTGAGAAGGTAAGTCTTTAAAGTGACACTGCCAAAAAAGGAGTAAATCTGTTTTAACTGTTCATAGAGACAACCCTGCATCTGTATAAAGGTTCAGCTCTAGAAAGTAATTTCCTCCACTTCTTGGGTTTTGGTGTTTTGTTTTGTTTTTTTTTCAATTTGATGCCAGAAAATATGAAGTGAAAAGGGAAAATATTGTGGGGAAGCCCATGAATTTTTGGACAGAGAGTTATTCCTGTTGGAGTTGGTCATAAACAAAAGGAAAGCTCCCAGCTCAGAGTCACCATTTCTGAGATGCCAGAAGTTTCCTTCTGGTCCATGGAGATGAACAGAAATGCCGTGCTACACCCAAGCAGCCGCATTTCAGAAGAGAAATGTTGCTCCTTAATTTGGACCTAGCTGTAACTCCACCAATTTATCTAGTGTTTATTCTGAGGTGAGAGCAACATCTGACTCAGCCTGCTTCTGACACCTATCTTAGCCCTTGGCAGCCTATGGTAAATCTTCTCAGAGGTTGTTTGGAGGCTTTGGGTTGGGACACATGCAGTTGTAATTTAGAAATGATCCCTTTCAGCCATCCATATCTGAATTTAGAAAGGGCTGTGGTTTGTCTTTTGCTTTTTAAGTGTAATCTCATTGGTGCGGGCTGGTGCACTCATGTGTGTGTTAACCTGTTTTCTGCTTTCAGAGGAGATGACACTGAAAATGGTGGTGAGTTGATTCTGGGAGGGATAGACCATTCCCGCTACAAAGGTTCAATCCACTGGGTCCCAGTCACTGAGAAAAGCTACTGGCAAATACACCTGAACAAGTATGTATGTGTGTATGAACATATGAACTACCTGGTGGGATTTACCTCCCCAGGTAAAACTCACAGAGGCAGAAACATATAGAAGGAGGGCTCAGCTACAGTGTTTTACCCTTGTGCCTCTTAAAGAGGGGGTTCACCAGGATGAGACCGGGGTTTATTAGCCCTCTAAATCCACTGTGACATGGGTATCTGGTTTCTGGGAGAGCATGTTAATATGTTTTAATATGGTACACCAATGGTCAAGTTGACTCTTGGTGGACTATTCAGTTAAGGGATTGAGGCACCCAGGAACTGAATCCAGCTCTGGGTCCTGCTCTCATCTTTCCTGTTAACCTTGGTCAAAGTAGTCAGTGCCCCTTCGTTCCTCCTCCTCCTGCTGCTGAAATCAGTGAGGACACATACCTGTGGGTGAGGACACGTACCTGTGGGTGAAGACAAATTCATCAGCAAATTATTAAGGCTGTAGGAGTCCCGAGAGAGAAAAGTGGGTCCACAGACAAGACATCTTCCTCCTGCAGTTTTCTTTTATTACGTTCTTGTCTTCTGAAGACATTCTTGCCTCCTAAGACTGGCAAAGCTTGGCAGCTAGTTCTTTAGACAGCTATTATTATTACTACTACTATAATATTGCTATTATACTATTATATTATTATTATAGACTTATTCAGTCACAATGCATATGCCATTTGCCTAAAGATGCTTTGTTTTTTCACTTGCAGTATAAAGATCCAGGGCCGGGTGGCATTTTGCTCCCATGGCTGCGAAGCCATTGTTGACTCAGGCACTTCTCTTATCACTGGCCCCTCTTCACAAATCAGGCGATTACAGGAGTATATTGGGGCAAGCCCATCACATACTGGAGAGGTAAGAACCATACAGCCAGAAAACAGCCAGAGAGGCAGAGAAACTGGTATTTGATGCAAAGAGCTTATAGGGTGGGAAAATAACCAGTATAATTGCTCAGAAAGGTCTCAGCAAAAGCCTTGTTTCCAGGACAGCACTGAACTTGGAGCCAAGCTGGTTTGACCTATCTTCCTTGCTGTCCCAGTCCTCCTCCTAGATGTCCACCTCCTCTCCTGAGCTCATCAGTACTGGTGTTTAAGGAAATAATGGGGGCATCTGTTTGAGGAATTGATCTGTACTCTACATCAGAGATAATTTTCTCTTGGAAAATCAGAGGAGCACTTCCTTTTGAAGTCCCTGGCTGTAGTGGTCAGCTCCCCTAAGCCAGCAGGTTTTGGTGCTGATGGCATGGGAAGGGGAAAGTACCGTAATTACAGCACCACAATGGCTCCACTGAGGGGAGCTCTCAGTGTCAGCTTGCAGGAGCAGGCAGTGCTGTGCTGCGGCTGTAGGGGAGGATGCACAGCGGTGTCGTTCACATCGCTGGATCACGGCAGATAAGGCATGAGGTGCAGGACAGCTCTCTCTGTCTATTATTCTTCTTCTGAACCTTACTCCTCTCTCTCCGCCCTGGTTTTCCTCTCTTCCCTGCTGCTCTCTCCTACATCCCCCTTGCTGACACTCCCCATCACTCCTTCTCATCCCTGTCTGCCCTCCAAGGAGCACTTCCACCTCCTCCAGAGGGCCAAGCAGCTTTGATAGATCACTGCAGGGCCTCTCTGGCCCCACACCTGCAATCCTCAGCTCCCCACGCCTCTCTGGGGGGCTTTATGAGCCAAAGTGACTCGAGGTAGGCTAGGATTTCCCACCACCTTGCCCACAGGCTGGGCTGGGATATCTCTCTGCTGCCCTTTGCACCTTCATGCTGGCGATTTTCAGATGACGTGACCGAACCCTTGTAACATCTAAAGCGCTGAGATAAAAAGCCCGAGATGGCTAAACCCACCCGCCTCCAGGGAGAGAGCAGCTTATTTTTACTGTGCCTTATTGCTGGCCCTTGGCTGACTTCCACGGGTAATTCCCACATTGCCACAGTTCCAGTGCCCCAAGTGAAGCTACCGCATATGGTTTCTGTTAACTTCGCAGTTGTCTTGTTCCCAACCCAAAACTCACTTGGAAGAAAATTAAGAGTGTTATGGTTGCCCAGTGCACTGGGCAATGATCAAAGACAAAGCGGACTTTTAATCTGCCTCCTTTTTTAAGAGGAGGACGTGGAGCTGCATCGGTATAAGTCGTGAGGCTTCTGGTTCTTTCTCAGTTAAACCTTAAATTCTGTTTTTAATTCACATTTTCAGACACGTGTCAAACAGTATGCTTTAATAACAAGTTTGTTTTATAATGGTACATACTACTGCATAGAGATAAAACATGTATTCCCAATGTGCTTATGTTAGTATAAAAGGAACAGATCATTGCAGTATAAGTTTATATATTCCAGTGCTGACATAAGAACACTCAGCCAGGATCTCAGATTCTGCAAAAAAGCATCCTTAAAATAAGACTTTCTATGACTATTTTTTGTAGAAACCAGAGACAGGCTAAGCATATTGGCTCAAATTTATCCCAGTATAAGTGGGTGCATCTGTCAGTGATTTTACCAGAACTTCTATCTCCTTCCAGCAAGGATTAATCTGTTTTGGATGTACTAGCTATGCAGATTAATTATATCTTGATTCTCGTATCCTACTAGCCATTATACAGGCTTTTTTACCTTTGTCCTCTGTGTCCCATGGTTTATTTTATTCTAATGATACAACACCTGATAAGTATACACAAGATTTAGGGCTAAGTTTTCATAAAGCAGATTTAACAACAACATAAAAGTAGATTCTACCTTATAGGAAGCCTCTGAAACAATGACTTTAAACACTGCAGTTTACAGCAAAGATCCCTCTGGGGCCTGGAACGTTCTGCAGTGCCATTTAACATGACAGTTGTTTTATGAAATAACTAGAAAGGCCAGGAAATGATCTTCTGTGTTACTGTAAGTGAATGTATTATTTATGGAAATTAATGACCGTGCCAGAGTTTATTTCTCCTTCTACTCTTTAAATCCCACTCCAGGGCAGAGTATAAGTATAAAGTGCTGTATTCCTCACTGACTATTTTTCCTTAAAATGATGTTGTTACAGAAGGGAGTGGGGTGAGCTGCAGCCATAGGGTGCTCCCTGCGTGGGCTGGAGGCAGCTCCCTTGATCCAGTCCTAGCCAGAACATTGGAGGACTTTTGCTCAGCAAACCCTGCTAACATGGGTTCACGGGGGCTCACACACTCAATTTTGCTTCCGAGTTGCACAGGGGGGTTGTCAGAGTGCTCCTTCACCTTGTCTCTTTTGGGGCTTGCAAGGATTGTCATCAGCCCCGGGTCCCTAGGAGCTTTGGTGCTGTGGTCTGGGCTGCTAGACTGGTTTGACCCAGTGCAGGAACTGGAAAGCTGGAGGGCAGTGTTGGGCTGTAAGTGATGCTGTTTCTCTGTGGTAAATTCACTGTCACTTGCTGCAAAAATCTCGAATTCAGAGAGCAATACTTAAAGAAAGGCAAACAGCTCCCATCTCAATCAGTGCATTGCATACAGTTTCTCGTAGACTGCAGAAGACTGTCCAGCCTGCCTCACATAAGCTTCACGATCGGACACCACGAGTACAAACTGACAGCAGAGCAATACGTCGTAAAGGTGCGTACCCCCATATCTGTGGGGTCCCCTGTTCCTGCTTCCCGAGCTGGGGCTGGAGCAGGCTGCCGCAAGAAGACGGGTTTTCCCTTCCAGGAGTCCATCGACGACCAAACCTTCTGCATGAGTGGCTTTCAGTCTCTCGACATCGCCACTCGCAATGGTCCACTCTGGATTTTGGGAGATGTCTTCATGTCTGCGTTTTACTGCGTTTTTGACCGTGGGAATGACAGAGTGGGATTTGCAAAAGCTGTTCACAAGAAGGATTACTAATGAGTCGTAACACATTTATTCTGCCTTAACCTGAATGTTAATGTAATGATCTTTAACACATGTGTGAAGAAAGGCTTTAACTGAAACTCTGGACCTAAATGCCATTGTGTGTCACCTCCCCTCCCAGGGTTTAAGGGCTTTGGAGTGGTCCTCGTTCCAAATTATATAGTTTGGTTCAATCTTTATATGTTTACAACTGAGAAACAGTATTTTTCTCAATAACTGATGGACACTACAGCTCTCAAGATGAAGTGAAAACAGCTCAGCACTCAGATTTGCAAGAGCAGGAAGGATAAAAATGCTGAACGGTGCCAAGCTGACAAGATAGCAGTTATGAGGTGGGGGAACTAATCCCAGTTTGGTCTGGTCTAGGTATCCTTTTTTCTTCTTGTGTGCCAGTTTCCACCTAATTTCCTACTGCTTTCCTTTTCCTCAATATTTTCCATGGTTGGGGTTTTTTCTAATTTCCTTTCCTTAGTGCCACGTAAGTTCTCTTTATATGGGCTTGCTCCAACCAGTTCATATAAAGGGGAATTTGACCAACACCTGTGTGGCCACTGATTTCCACTACTGTTCCTTGCACATAATTTCCTTACACCATCTCTCAAACCTGCTTTTTCCCTTGGGCTCATTCTCATTTAAACTTTTCTATTCCTCTTTTGGGCCTCAGCATTTAATGTCCATGTCTTAGGTCAGATGCTGCTTTTAGCATCTGACGCCTCTGCCCTTGGCGGTGTGGGCAGCTGGGAGCAGCACCTATTCCCATTACAAACCCCAGACCTCAACCCTTGCCAAGGGAGCTGCAGGGAGATGCTGCAGTGTCCCTTAGCCTCAGATGAGTTACCAGACCAACACTCCAGCACTAAACATCTGCTGCCCCTTCCTCAGCCACTTGTCAGCAGCGGCAGCAGTGTCAGCACTGGCAAAGGTGTGAAACAGCCACAGGTTGCTGAGCTGATTTGGCAAAAGAAGATTCACCTAAATTATACCCATTGGAATATTTGTTTGGATTGCTAAAGCTGACACTGCCCTCCTACACGTGAATAAAATTTAACCAAGCAAAATCTGCTTTGGACTTAGTGCGGTTTCACTTTCGTTTTATGTTTTCTTACAGCAGTTTCTGTGCGGTGAGGCCAGAGAGGAGGAGGAGGAGAAGGAGGAGGAAAGGGTGCAGAATCCAGGTTGTTCTGTGGCCTGGAGGGGAGACATGGGACGTGTTGAGGCTGCTCATCTCCCCCAGAAGCCAAAAAATGTCTGCAGCCCCAGCCCCAAGCACTGGGCACCTCCCAGACAGGGCAGTGCCATAGGCAGCTGGAGACTGGCCAGGGGCTGGCGGCCCCAGGGCCTTGCTGCTGCTGCCTATCTGGGTGTGCTTGGCACAGAACAAACGGAACATCCATTACTGGCCTTGGCAGCGTTACGATCGCAGCCCCGTAGATTTTAAGGCTTCAGTTGTAAGATTCAATAAGTACTACTAAAGCAAGGCCGTTTGCCTGCAGGTATCTCTGAAATGCTGATCTTGCCTTCCAGTGTAAAATACTCTGTTTCTCCAGTGTGTGTTTTCATGACTCTCTATTTGCAGCCACAGTGTGTTACACACCCAGGCTACCAACCTCCAGCAATGGGGACGCCGCTGCCGATTGTCTCTTGTTCCAGACAAGATTGAGCTTACGAAGTTACCATGTATTTCAGGTAATTTCAGGCCAGTCTTGCCTCATTTCCCCTTTGTCCCTATCACTCTTCAAGAACAGAGTGACCATGAGCTAACTTGTTTGTCTAGAAAATGTCATTTGTTTGGTCATAAACCAAGACAAACAAACATCTATAAAGCCCTATCACTCACTGGGATATTTTTGTTTTCTCTACTAAGCTGCAGACTTACTCTGGTACATTTTCCTTATTTCTAAAATACATATATATGTTCCACCAGCAGTCAGAGATCTGTTGGAGAATTTTAAGGATGCTGGGACATGTCCCTGCAGCTGGTTGGTCCCTGCATCAACATCTCGACGCTATGAATTCCAGCGCAGAGTGTGAACACATCCTAGAAATAGATGGAAAGTTGGGCAGCGCATGCAGGAGCCAGCCCTGTGTTCTGATGTATCTCATCCTGCTCAGGATTATCACCATTTGATGGGAGCAAGCTGCTGCTCTGACCTATTTGTCTACCCTGGCCCTATTCTCTCCTCAGTCTTTTCCAGCTTTGCCAACTTCTGTAGGTCTCCCCCGCTGTTCCTGGTAGACATCAAGTTGACTTGCATGGAAGGTCAAACCTTTGCCAAAAGTGCTTCTTGACAGTCCAATACAGTCGAGATGACTGTGTTTCCCAAAGTGCCTTTATTCATGCAATAATTCAACAGTGTTCGTACTGGTGAACATGAATGGTATTGAACATGAATGGAATTGTTGGGTTTGCTAAAATAGTCCATTTACCACGCTAAGGCAAATAGTTTACTGAGAGATGTGCCTAAGAGAGCACATAATCCCAAAAGATAATTTAATACAGATCAGAGCCTGCAGATGTTTGCAAAAGTGAGGTAACAGACTAAATGAGGAGAGGAATTTTTTCTAATAACAACCCAGCACCAGCTTCTTTACAAGCAGCAAACAGAATATTGTAGCTAACCTGGACCTGTCATGCTATGTGTGAAATGCCATTTGGATGTTACAGATTACTTTGTGGGACATCAGACCTGTCATTCCTAATTTAACATGTGTCTAAATGTCCAATAGACCCCTCTGTAAAGCTTTTATCTACCTAATGGCTGCTGCGTGACCACCCTTAGCCTCCATTGAAGAATGAACACAGTTGCTCGGCAGAGTGAGTGGGACAGACAGCAAAATCATTGCTCATGAGATGCAAAATGTCCTGGTGGAAGCAGCAGTGTCTGTCCTAAGTAGCGGCCGGGCTGCGAAGACGATGATGGAAGATGAGCAGAGCTGGATGATGAGAAGCTGTGAAGGCTTCTCCAGGGTTAGCACTGCCAGGATGAAACATGCTGATGTCTGGGTTGGGGAGGATGAGCATTTTGCTCCAGCACCTTAAGCTCTGGTGGAAACTGTGTGAAGGAGGAGAGTGAGGAGGTGTGATGGGACTGGACCCTCAGTGCAGATTTGTAATGGGCATTTCACAGTCATCTCTGCTTTCCAGCTTAAATTCCCTTACAGAGAGAATCACACTTCCTCAAACTTATCTACTCTGAGAAGTGCGCTAGAAAATAGGGCAAACTTTCTCCACAGCCACAGAAAACTCTTTCTATACATGTACAGCTAGAAGAAGTACAGTGAAACTTACCTGAAACCTGTATCATTCTCCTGACTTTAACAAAGTGCTATAGAGGACTGTTTCAGGCTTCCAAGGAGAGCAGCAGTTACGTTAACTTTATGTCTAGGTGTGTGACTGGAGCTGTCTGGGTATTCTTAAAATGTATCATTTATACTTACAATTTACCATTTGTTAAAGTTAAGCTTGTTGGTAAATGGAGTTCCTTGACAGTTGCAGATGCAATGAAATTGGGAAAATATTCAATTGAAAAGTGTAGTTTCAGCTAGAAGAAGAAATAGGGAATAGGGAAGAAAGAGAGAATGCAGGAGGAAAATATTTTTTCTCTGCTGATGTAGAGAAGGGAAAACTATGCATTTCCACCAGTGTCACAGGCCAATAGAGCCCTCTCGCCCAGGAAGAGTCAGCAGTCTGGGGCTCTGGTGACTGAAAAGCTGGAGGATGCTGCCGGAAGCTGATATTGCCTGGTAAGGGCCGTCCAGAAAATAGGACTGCTTGGCTAAGGTGCTGTTTATTTCAATATAATTTCACTTTGTTGAGGTTCTCACTTTGCAGGTCTAACCTGAACATAGCAATTGGATTTGCCTGAGGACTTGTTAAAAAGTGGCAAAGGTGAGGATGCACCAGAACACCTTGCTCCAAAACTGTGATCAAACCTCACTGCTCAGCTGTTGTCAGACAACGGTGTCACCTCATCTCATGGTGTGAAGAAGTGTTTTCATAGGTGCCTGGGAAATTTGGGCTCGGCTTTTCTGCATACCTGCAGAAATTCACAGTATGAATTTGAAAAGCTCTTCTTTGGACTAAGTGTACCCTGTTTCCTGATGGGGATACACATGTTTTTGTCTGGTGTCTCTGAAGGTTGTGAAAGGGTGACACTGCTCAGACCATGGCTAACACACACCATCAGGAGCTGGTTCCTAGACTAAAATGAAGCTGGAAAAAGTAGATGTGGGGAGAGAAGACATAGCAGAGTCCTGCTGTATGTGATAGCCTACTGCAAGGACTCCTCACCTAAGCTGCTACCAAGAGGAGCCAGAGCAAGCAGATCTGTTCATTCCCTTCTCAGCTTCAGGGAGTCCTGGTGACTCTCAGGAGCCATTGGTGCTACCAGTTACCCTGGTAGAGATGCTGGTTTGTTGCCTGAAGTGCAGTCTTCTGGGCAAAAGGGCTGTGTGGACTACCTTGCTGTCCATAGAGTCCACACTGCTTACTGGCTGCTGCAACCCTCATCATTTTCTGTGACTCTCCCTCTGTCTTCTTCCCAGCCCCTGAACGTCCTGGTCTCTCCCTTGTCTAAGGAGATCATCTACTTGGATACTCAGTCATGGGGGAATGCCAGTGTCACATGCTGGACTGCATTAGTGTAGATATGAAAGCTTACAACCAAGAGTCACCACTGCTTTTGGGGCTTGCGTTGAGACCCCTTGCAGGAGCGGCACCTGAAAGGCCAGGCTGCTACCAGGAGATGGCTTGGCCACCACTGGAGCAGCAGGAGCCAGCTAATGCTGGCTCAGATTTGGGTGAATAGCAAACATGTGTGGTACATCTGGGCAGCATGGAGATGGGAGATGGCAGAAGGAAGCAGAGAGCAATTTTTGGTAGCAGTCCTGGGCCATTTGGTTGTCTCCCTGGGATGACTGCAGTCTGTGCGCTGCCAGCTGAAGATCTCCACAAGAGTAGACCCCTAAGCTCAGTTGCCCCTGCAGCTCCATCACCTCTTGAGAGAGTGCCACAGCCCTGTCACCACTAGGGAGGCCACCTGGGAACAGTATTTTACAGTAAGCAGACAGTAGGTATGCCACATACATGGTCCAAGGAGCAGAGACCAATGCTCAGACCTCCCACGCCCAGCTCATCTGCAGTTTTGCCACTTCCATTTTTCTTAATGAAGTTAAACATTTAATCCTTTTATTTGTCCACTCTGCAGTGGCACAGCTTCAGCAGAAGCATGACAGTCTCTTGCCCCACACCAGTAAGTAAGGAGCCTGTTTTTTCAAGCATTCCTCCAGGCAGTGAGAGACCATGGGCTGAATCTCTCCAGGCTGAGGAAGGAATTGAACCCACACCTCCCTTTCCAGCCACTTGAGTAGAAACCAGAGCTGTTGGTGAGTCTTACAAGGATGTAATGGACTTCAATCTGAAGGAGCGGCCAAAGGTGGTGATGTTTGGGATGGATTCAAAGTGGACAGAGCCACCTTCACTCTTCTGATAACCTCAGTTTTTCGTCTAGGTGAGCCTACACATCTCTGCTGTGTGCGCTGGCTGGTTTGCATCCACTCCTGAGGCTCCCACTTCTCTCCGTAAATGTTTTCCCCACAGGGTCACAGATTTCAAGCCAGTGACCAAGAGGCTTAAAGCACGTCACCACAGTGCCTCCTTTTTAGATGCCCACATCCTCTCTTGGATCTTGCTCAGGACTTGTCTGAGCATCGTGTCTGCCTGTCTGCACTTTCAGCAAACCTGTGTGAGAACCACTTTCAGAAAAAGAGAGGAAGTTCAGTCAAACCCAGGGGAAGTACTGTCAAAGTTTTCTTTCACTTTTCTCATTAGAAAATTCTACTATGGCTGTTTCTTTAGCATCCAGGTTTTCCCATAACTGCTGCATCTCAAACGTCTCTGGAGCAGCAGCAGAAGTGACATATTTTCCATCACTGAAGGTCCTTTGTTGTGAAGTTGTCCCAGGATCTGTTAAAGACAGTGCAGCATCAGCACTTGACACGGTATTATGGAAGCTGGGTAAACTCCATCGCTGAAGGGTTCTCTCCTGATCTGTTATGAAACCAGCTATGTTTGTACCATGGGGTTCGTGTTCAGGCTTTCCTATCACTGTAGGAAGTGACTGATGCACCTCAGAGCCTGGGTGGTATGTAGTAATTTCTGGGGGGAAAAAAGGGTTGTCCAGAAGAGTCACATTTTCCTCAGTCAGGCTCCTTTGGAGCTTCTCTTCTGGCATGCTTGCAGGGCGCTCTGTTTGCAGATCTGGTTTGCCCAGCACATTGGGTGCCTTCTCCTCAGCTTCAGAGATGATGACCTCAGGAACAGGCTTGTTTGTCTCAGATGAAGTGTCACTGTCGCCAAATCGTGCCTCGTTCCTTGAGGTTTCTGTTATGGGTCCTAGATCTCTGCTACTATGAAGTCTGATAGTTCTGTCAACTGCTTCATGTTTCCTCTTGAAGCTTGAGGTAGAGTGTCTCCCTCTTGTGTGCATTTCTTGCAACCGTCTGATGTGCCCCTTCTCATCCGCTGGGAAAAACACCGAATTTTCACTTGTCTGCCGACTGTACCGCCGGTGAGCTGGGGATGAAGGGCTCTCATGGACACTGAGAAACCTCTTCACTCTTCTCAGCACTGATCGTTGTCTTCGGTGTTTCTCCTCTTCCCAGGGCCACTCTTCCCCATAGAGGAATTCGGTATCTGCCAGCCTGCCAAATAAAGCCAGGTAGTAGGTGTCACTTACATATAGGAAGCGTGCAGCCTACATGCACATAAACCCTGCTGTCTCAGCAGG
>NW_010206866.1:34649-38745 GCF_000695765.1 Mesitornis unicolor
AGCCCTAGTGCAACCCAAGGCAAGGGCATGGACGGGGTGAAAAAAGAGTGTGGGTGCCAGGAAATACCAGCCAGATCACCTGAAAAGCTCTCCATGTCCAGGTGTTTCTTCTCCTGAGGACCAGGCTGGGAGAGCATCCACCCAGGCACCTGGCCCCATTTCATATTTGGGCTGCAGCCCTCTGCAACAGCTCTGCATGGCTGGGCTTGTGCTTAGGGTGAGGAAAGGGGAGAAAGAAACCCTGCTTGGTGCTGTAGATACTGCTTCAGGAGAGTCCTTTGGGCAAAAATAACAGCAATGAAAATGCTACTCCTGGAAGCAGAGTGCGATGGTTTCAAAAAATGCTGGAATTACTCAGGTGGCCAAATCTCACTTGCTTCTGGGGCATGACAGTGTGGCTGAAAGTCCCACCTGTACCTGGTATTCTTCTGCCTGGCTTTGGTGGTTCATGAGAGCAACTATTGCCAGGTAATTCAGTACATATTACTGACTCAGTGCACCCCAGAAGACAAGTCACATTTGTCTGGTTACCTGTCCTGAGGGCAAGGATGGCAAAGGGGTTCGGGCCAAATCTGAGGCAAGGAGCACATGGAGGCTACGCTAACCTGGATGGACAGAGGAGTTTCATCCAACAGTTGTGATGATGTTGGCTTGAGGGCACTGGAGAAGACTTTGGATTTGGGCTCAAATTTTCTATATTTGCTTTGAACTTGAATGAATCTTTAGATCTTGTTTTTGAAGTCTGCATGAGAACTATCTCGGTTTTTTAGAGAGATGAACAAAGAAACAGTTCAGAGGAGAAAATAATTAATAAAAAAGTTAATGGAGCTATTTTTCATTTACCCCTTCCTCCCCCCCCCGAATTTTTGGTGCAAAGTGCTTCTTACTAAAAAAGTGTTTGCAGTCTTAATAATTTTTCTTCTTTTCTTCACGCCTTTTCCCCCCTAGCTATTGCAGTAAAATAAGTTCTGTTCTATATATTTTTCTTCTTTTCTGTTTTACTTTCTTCTTTACTTTTCTTTTGGCCATTTAATAGTTTTTCCAGAAGGAAATAAATCCTGAATATACTGTGTGTGATAAAAGGAACTCATATAAATCATTGTTCTTTGTACTAGAATGCATGCAAAAATGGAAACATAAGAGGAATAAAAATGAGAAAACACAGATTTCCAAGCCAAATGAAGCAAAAAAATTAAGCACAGTTTATTTTGATAAAGGCTGGAAAATCCTGGAAAAATTGAAAAATTCTTGAGGTAAGTTTTATAGTTAAAAAAATGGCTACTCTAAAGTTTAGGAAAAAAAGATTTTCAGATAAAAAGATCTCCTTGCACTGGCATTTGTTCAGGCGTGGTGGTATTTACACTCACTGACCTGTTCTATTGCAGCATGTCATGAGCGTTTAAACTCAACAGCTTCCAAGCTGACTGGCCTATCATTGATTTCTCATATAGGTCCTGACAACACAGGGCAATCCTTTATCCCCTATATGCTACTTATAACAATGGTTCTTGTGTTGATCTCTGCAAATAACTCCTCTTCTTTATCTCTCCAAAAACTCTGATCGCTCCAACTTCCATGCCTAGATTATTAGCCAATGAAAAGTCATATAATGTTTAAGATAATTTCTTCTTATTTTCACAAAAATATGGACTCATTTTAGCCATCATCTGCTAATAAAACAAGCAAAGGAACAGCTATTTTGCTAACTGGGAAGGTGTATGAAGAAGGTTAATAAAAAGTTTTTAAGAAAAGTCAGTCACTGCCTTTCGGGTGCCATCCCATGCCCAGAGACTATCAACAAACCCTCCCTGCAAACTTACTCTATTCATTAACTGCACAGTTTAAGCAATGGTGCACAATTTGTAGGAGCACATGGACCACTGGAGACATCATCCCACCAACACCAGCCTGCCCACTCTCTCCCAGTAGCATCATTTCCCGTCTCCCCCTTTCCCGGTCACAGAATCGTCACAACCTGCAGCCCGGCACTGACTGTCCATCAGTCAACGTGGGCTGTAGGGGTGGTGATCTTTCTGATGGCATCAAGGACCCTCAGTGCCACTCACCCCATTTCAATAGTCGATCCAAGGAATGAAGGGATGCAGTAATCAGCGGCTGCTTTTGTGTAGGGTGGCCGGGCAGAGGAATCATTCCAGTAAATATCTTTCTCTATCCTTGGTAAGTTCATGTGCATCTCATCCACCGCCAGAAGTGAGACCTTAGATTTTTTTGGTATAAACCATGTCACTTTCAACATAGTACATTATACAAAATAACCTGCTTTGTACTCCTTGGGTCAACATTTCTTTCAGAAACCCTTCAAAGTAAGGTGTGTATGCCGGTCTGGGCGTTCGGAAGAGACTCAGCATTATAAAATATACCCCCTACACCCTCTTATACTCACAAAAGCATAAATACTGTTGTAACTTGAGTCTGCAAAGCTATTCACATGAGATTGAAGTCCTTTCCTCATGCATGATGTAGTTAAATGGACGTATGATCCTCTGCATGCTATGGCAAGTCTGTGTAGAGCATTAATTGTGCTCCTTAAGATGTCCAGAGCTGGAGAAGCTCTCTGATAGGCTTTGTCCATACTTTAAGACATTTAGAACTGAGTATGTGACCATCCTGTTCTAGGGTCTTCCACTATATTTTTTACAAAGGGCTCTGGGGCACTGTAGCATGAGTAGCCTGAAGTGGAGTGAAGCCAAAGAGCATTTTTGGCAGCATGAAGGTACGTATTCCTGTGCACACCTGCATTCCTTGCTTTGCTTAATATGCTGGTTTGCTTGCCCTGCCCCTGTGCCCTCTAACACTTGGGCTCTGCTTTGCAGTCTCAGTGGTCCCCAGCAGATTTAGGGTCCAACAGCAGCTCAATCCTATGCTTGACTCCACCTGCAAGGTGGCGTGCAGTGGGTGCCAGTGCCAGTGGCACTGGGTGTCATGGGACCTCTTCGCATCTTTGGGCTCCTTCATGGCACGACAGATGAGCTGTTTGGGAACTGGGGGGTAACTGCAACAAAACTGTATCCTGGCCTTCTCAAAGCTGCAGCCATTGTGGGCGGCACCATCGCAACATGAATAATTTTATGGGCCCTGCTTGGTCTTTTCGATATATTTACTGCATTTTTTTTTTAAAAAAGGAAGGTTCATATACAATATTGTAATTTCTAGACATTCAGATTACCAAAACATGTTTTCATCTCTGTGGGAATAGATGGCTTTTGGATTTTGAAGGATTGACCTACATTACATGTTTTTCCAGACATAAAGCGAGCTTATAGTTTGAGGTCAGCTGTTTGCATGTTTAGTCAGGCATCAAGAAATGCCAAATACCTAAACCAGGGCGCATTAGCTTGTAAAAAGAAAACCTGAAGATCACAGCTACAGATACTCCTCCAGGGAAATAATTTGTTTTGAGGACACTTGTTGCCCTTAATTTATACCAAGAAATAAGGTTCAATGTAATGATAATCTATCGTACAGTAAAGCTGCAAGAAGAAATAACAACAGCAACCTGTAAATTCCTATCGATGCACCAGTTAGTTTCAAAATCATCATCATCTTCTCCAAATGGATTAATAAGTTGTTCAGCGACCTGAAAGAAAAACGAGACAGTGAATAGAGGTTGGCATGCCAAGTCAGGACTGCTGCCGCAGAGAAAATAGGATCTGATTTTCCTCTCTCTCCCTGCCTGTCACTTGCAATTACAGCATGAGCTCCCATATGATGGTTTTGCCAGCCTAGTGAAGGAACAGCCTGCTTTCCCTATGGATTCATACCTCAGTGCCTTATTGGTGCTGTCAATCATGATTGTCAGCACTGGCCTACTGGGAATGGAGACATGTCTGGACCATGGTAATTGTCACATGAGATAGTCATTACCTTTCCTTACTGTTGTCTTGGGCTGATCTAAATGAATACTTTAGCAGCTAGAGGCCCTGTTATTGCATTATGGTCTACGATGCTCCAGCAGGCCATTGGGTCAGTATTCCTGAGCCCTGCAGCTAGAATCTGCTGGAGGGGGTACAGCTCATCTCTCTAGTGCAGCCCTTGGCTCCTGCTTCATTATCAGAGGTCACGCTGATGGCATCCT
>NW_010206866.1:38776-46364 GCF_000695765.1 Mesitornis unicolor
AGGAAAAGAAGCCCACCAGAAGACTTCACTCAAGTCGATGGCATGCATCATGCTAGCCAAAGCCAAGAGACAGCATCTGAGTTTGTTCTCTGGTTCAGCCTGCTGTTTTGGATTTCTGTACCCGAAGTGACTAAAACTGCAGGGGAGAAGCACATGCCGTAGAGGAGACAACCAGTGAGCTCAGGCACCTCTGTGGTGCGGCACCTTAGACTGGGAACTAGGCTGGTAAAGGAAACATCTCTGGCTGCCCATAGCCTTATGCCGTCCTGCCCCCCCCCCGCCCCCAGGAATAAATAAATGGAAAAACCAGAAGTTTACCCTCACCATCCGCGTGATCACCAAATTACATTCTGGGGAGAAAACTCATAGCTGCTGGGGGCAGGGGGTGGAAATGAGGTAGGAAAATTAAAAAAAGAAAAAGAAGTTTGAGGAAATTCAGACTGCTTCTCTGTTTCTCAGTTCCTTGGTACAGTGAGGTTAAATATAGTCTCCTTTTCATGCTTTTCTCTTTCTGTTTGTCTTTTTAAACCCTGGTTTTGAAGCTGATTATGTCTTGCTGATCTTCCCAAGCCTTCCTGATGGTCACCAGGGCTGTGCACAGGACCAGTGGTCAGGTCCTTGGTTTAACATGGTTATGGGTGAAGCGACTATGATTAAACAGGGCTGCTCGTGAACCTCGCTATGGACAGCTATGATCTTAATAACTTATAGTAGCAAGGCAGTCACTCCTGGGCTATTTATTCCTGTGTGTCTCCAGGTTGTACCAGTGGGTAAGCACTTGCTGACTCTCCTAGGCCAGCACTTCCCAGGCCAGCAGTGGAAGAGGACAAATGAACTGCTGAGCAGAATAATGTGACAAAAGTCCCATGTAACGCAGGAGGAACAAAAAGAAGACACCTCTGCTCACACTCATTGGCCTGCCCCATGGCATTAAATTTTGGGTATAGCTATGGAAGTGCTGCAATAAGAATAAGCCAAAATACAGATTGCATTGTAGCTCTCCAGGGAAGACCCTGGGTCAGTTCAGTGTAAACTGGGGGATCACCACCCAAAAATCCACTGCAAAACCTGTCACATGAGCTAAAAAAGTGAGTAGGGCTCACAGAGGGAACAGCAGTGGTGGCCTTTTGGTTGGCTGACCTGGTCCTGGCATGTGAGACATGACTTTATTCTCCAGAAAGGAAAGTAGTGCTGGTTAACTGAGCCCTGTATTTGGACACTCCTTCTATTCCTGTGATGAAAATGGGAATTTAGAAGTGTCTCATGTGATAGGAAACTTTGTCTCTGTATTGTAGGTATAACAAACCAGGCCCAAGGCCAAGGAATGAGCTCAGTTTAGCCATCATTTTTGAGGAATTGCCAAATTACTGGAAGTCAATAGCTCAGAGCCCTTTCTGCAGCCTGGCAGCCAAAGCCCAACACGCTCAGCAGGAAACTGGCTGTAACCTTCAAGACAGAAATATCCTGACTCGGGGGCACTGCGGGTTTGGACAAACCTCCGGTCTGAGGGAGCACGACTGATATGAAATATGCTTTTTAAAACTGCTTCTCCTCCCTCATATTTCCTTATGCAGAAGATTTTTCAGTTACAATGGGATCTTGTACCTGCCATAATCAGGAGCTGGTTGGAAGCCCTGAGGCTAATTGGAAGAGATGCTACCAACAGGCTTGGGTGCCAATGAAGGGGAAACCATTCGCCCCTCAGGATCACCAGGAGGGAGGTCAAGAGGAACAGTTACAGTTTTGTAACCTGCTAGTAAAACAATAGAAGACATTGCCTAGAGATAAAGCCTTACATTTCTGTAGGAGCAATGTGCTCCCTCTGCTGCCCTAGCTTCCCTTCCTTTCTCTCCTGTGCCCTCAAGGCTGGTCCCTATGTAGCAAACCCTGTTCCCCCTATTTCCTAGGATACAGGACCAGAGGAGCTTGCCTTGCAGGCACTTTACTTTCCCCTGCAATCCACCTCCTGAGCATGCTGCATTCTCTCCTCTGCCCTTGGGAGGTTGTTGTCGGAAGGGGGCTCTGAAACTGGTCAATTTTGTGCGATTTATACTCTGACAGAAAAGTTAGCTCTAAGTGTCCAGCCATTATTAATAATCCCAAAAGGAAATCTTAATGCACATAGACTCTAATGTACCAATTCGCTTTCTATTTGAATTTTTTTTTTCAGTTAGTCTACCTTGATACTCACTGCAGAGGAGAGAACCGTCATGAGGTATATGGCTTAATTACGCAGATATCAGATTGATGGCGATATGTTAACTGAGCAGGCATCACTGGCATCCAATCCCTTCCATAACTCTTCTTTTTAATGAACGTTTTTATGCAGTGGGGTCGTAGCCAATATTGGTTGTGATTGTTTGATAGCCCTCTGGAACGGGAGACCTTTAATTGCCTGCATCTGATTAAGTTAACAGCAGATACTAAAGGCTGGCTTTGATCATAAGAAGAAAGTATGATTCAGTCCCTTTCAGCCCATGCCAGGTCTGCAGCAGCATTTCCCCATTGCACAGCAGAGTGGGAGAAAGGTTTGTTTTTTAATCTTTCATCTTTCATTTTATAGTCCATGTCCTGGGACCAGATTTTGCTGGAGCAATACTCCTGTGGGGAGTTGGGGCTGCACTGGTCCTACTAAGACTCTTTCAGGTTCCCAACCATTTCTTACTGTAACATCCATCAAGTGGAATTAAAAACATATTGCATGATATTTCTTTATGACCACAGGATACTTTGAGCTGAATTCAGCTCCATTAATCTTTGGTGATTTTACAGTGTGCCACAAATCTGACACCTTGACTTCAGCTCTGACATCTTCACCAGTCCCTGGGGAGGGTTCCCCCATGACCTTTCCAGAAAGCTTTACCTTGAGCCATCCTGCGTAGAAGAAGAACTGTAATAGCGTGAAGATTGGAATGTAAAGATCTAAGTCATGTCCCTGGTACCCTTGGTCAGGATCCAAAAATTGGCGCCCTATCAGGCAGGCAAGGAAAAAAGTATAGACTGCAAGAGTAACAACCTGCAAAGAACAAACCTTCATTGAAATAATGCAATAATATAATCTTATGCATAAGGCAACACATACCCAAAGGCCTCTGACTGCCTTTTTCCATATAGTTTACAAATCTGTGAGGGGGTATTACAAATAGAGAGGCCACAAGAATAAGTATGGCCAGGAAGAAGACCTGAGAAACATAAAAATGTTTTAGGGCTTCCCTCCCCTCTCCCAGACTATGCAAGGCCTTCAAAACATCTCTGCATTAAATATGACTTAAATGGTTAGCCATGGTCCCGTGGGAGTCTGGTCGAGTCTATGGATGGTTCTCAGCAGACTCCCCTTTTACAGAAACTGTGTTTCAAATTTTGTAAAGGATAATGTCTCAGTACCTGGGTATAGACCAGTGGAATTCCAACCCAGTCATAACCAAACAAAAGACTGCACCAAGACCGGTACTTATTCATCTCCTGTAAGAAAGAAAAAACCAGAAAAAACAAATCCCAGCAAACTAAAATTGCATGACGTTCAATTCTACATTATGAACATTTTGTTACAATTCATTTTTTGCACATGTAGAAGAATAGAGAGATAAGAAAGTGTAGTATATATAAATTCATACCATAACTATATCCAGCACCCCATTGTCACATTTGAATATTAATTTAGTTTACGGTTGGAATGCTTAGAATATTATGTATTTCTTCACAAATTATCTCCTTCAGTCTAGTGATACATGAAAGAGAATATATTATATCATAAAAAGGATGTTTGACGACTTAATGAAATATTCAGGGAGATTATCTTCCCTGAAACTGATATTAAAATCTTCAAAATGTCAAATTATTCTCATTTTTTTTTCTGGCAGCAATGAAACAAGTATGAACTTACAGTGATGTTACAATAATTTTTACTCATCAATTTCTTGCTTCAGTTAATACCTTCTTAGTCATATAAATACAATCTTAGCAACCTGCTGCTGTGTGTGCTTGAGTGTGCATTGGTACACAGAGAGAAGTGGTATAAATCTTCAGTAAGATCATTTAGATGACTCTGGAGAGTTGTACGCACTAAACCAAATTATGTAAGTGAAAAGCTACCAAATAGCAATTTCACTTTAGTTTTCTGAAGATTTTTTACTTACGTTCATCATTGTCTGCAGATCAACACTGTCTCGAATTCTTCCCTCTTTTCGTGCCTTCGATGCCAAATTTCCAAACCAGACAAATGGAACCCAGTATTTAAGGTGAGGAGACTTAAGGTCATCAAAAATTTTTCTTTCATATCTTGTCATAAAACCTAATTTAAAAAAATAAACTTCATTGATTCTGTGCAGTCAGTGCAACTGATGCTATACATTTTGAATATGTTTGAATCTGTTTATGTGATATTTGCATAGAAATATGCAAAACATTATTTATAAGTATAACTAGTAGCTTCCTCCTTTTTTGGTGTGTATTTTTTTTTTCCCCTCCAGGATAGATTTTGCTTGAAACAACATCTTTTTGCCCTCTTGATCAATATATGCAATAATTTGCTATTACTGTGTTCTCATATCTCACTGCTGACAGATTGCAGGTACAGACAATACTAAGAATTGTACAGATTACTCTGTCCACTGTCAGAAAAATAGGCAGCTGGATAGAACAGTCAAGCAACTATCACTTTTCAGCAATGATGGTTTTTAGCAGCATCTCAACATATGTCATAAGGGCAGTTATGCGATCTTCTGATTCTGATAATTTTTTGGTAAATCTGCAAAGCAGTGAGCAAGCAACAGAGGATACAAGTGCCTGCATGAAACAGAGCCCAACAGAGAGCGTGCCTTCTGCCAGCGAAATCCCTCCCTGCCAGATTGTGTTTCTTGTTTTCTTTGGGGTTACGAAGGCGTGCAAAGAGATGGAAAAGGAATTGTGTGCAGAAATCCCGCTGCGAGCGGGACACCAGGCCAGAGGACACATACCGTGGGCTGCAGGCTGAAGCTGGTCCCTGCCTGGCTGTGTGCCTGGCTAGGTGCTGGGATGGTATTACATTTCCTGCAGAGTTCCCCTGGCCTTGCAAAGCTCCACTTGCCCCTGCTGCAAGTCCAAGGTCAGAGAGCAGGGGAGCCTGGGCTGTGTGTGACAGAACCTGCACCAGAGCCACTCACTGCCTGGGACTGGCAGGTGTTTTTTGGAGCAACACCTCTACCCCCTGGGGTAAGAAAGGTTTGCTCTGCTGTCCTCTTTCCACTCAGCCTTTAATAAAAACAACTTCAGAAAAGTCACAAGGGGGAACTTCACATTTTCCTTTGTTCAAGTCCTGTATTTTCTGGGACTGGAGCAATCTGCAGCTTCTGGGATTGGAGCAATCTTCTTGGCAGAAAAGGGCCTGGGAGTTCTGGTTGACAGTCAGCTGTGTGCCCAGGTGACCAAGAAGGAGTGTGGCCAGCAGCAGTAGGGAAGTGATTGTGCACTGGTGAGGCCGCACCTCGAATACTGTGTTCAGTGTTGGACCCCTCACTATGAGAAGGACACTGAGGCACTGGAGCAGGTCCAGAGAAAAGCAGCGAATCTGGTGAGGGGTCTGGAGCACAAGTCTTATGAGGAGTGGCTGAGGGAAATGGGGTTGTTTAGCCTGGAGAAGAGGAGGCTGAGGGGAGACCTTATAGCTCTCTACAACTACCTGAAAGGTAAAGCAAAAAAACCCCAAAAAGCAAACAAGCAGCAAACCCCCCCCCCCCACGCCACTTGTGTTTTGCATGGAAATTTGAATAAGATAAAAGGAGATTTGTTAAATAAGATGACCTTTGTAAATATGCTGTTGTTGAGGAAAATGCCACTCTTGTACAGTTGCAACAAGTCAACACAGAAGGTATGAACTACTGCAACTTGGAGAAGTAACACAAGGATAGGACAGCAAATTCTGTGAAAGAGCGAATGTCAGCAGCAAGACACAGCAAGACTCCTGCAGTATTCTTGAATTTGAGAACAGAGAAGGCTATAACTTTTAAAAGACCCCTAGGTGGTTTGCAGCCAGCTCTCATAATCAACTACTCAGAAATAATCAGGCAACCAGACAAATTGACCAGCTAGTCATGACTCCTGACTCCTATAAGTCAGTCTTTCAGGCTGCCTTTGATTTTTGGCTGGCCAGCCTGCTCATTACAGGGCAGGAAAAGATCTTTCTATCAGGCTGAAACAGACAAACAGAATATCAGAAAAATGACAGTCTGGAGTAAACACTGGATGCAAGTCACCTGAGAGGCTCTGGGAAGTTGTTATCTGGAAGGACACAGCCTGAGTGGGTCATGAAGAGCAGCAAAGCTCCAAGGATCAGTTCAGCTCTCCACTGAAACTGGATACCCTTTTATCCAGAAAAACTCAACAAAGCCTTGTTTGTTTTACAATAACATTCCAGTTGTCATTATGTTTGAAGTTAAGGTGTTTGTGTTTATATTAATTAAATATTCTATTTGATGGATATTAATAGTACCTAGTAATATCAGAGAAAATATTAAACCATTTTGGATTGCTGGTGATAGTTACAGCAAGACAAACAACATGCGGTTCAGAACCGCTTGCTGTTATTGCAGCAGTAAAGAAAAACTTTATATTCCATTAAATACAAGGGAGGATACAAAACCCCAGTTATTAAAATTAAATGGTTTCTAGATATGGTTGTACTGTTTTTATTCAAGAGTATTCAAAGAATGAACTGAGGAACTCTCTGAACAAGAATGCTGGTTTTGACAAGCACTGGAAGATTGGAGCAGCTCCAGAGAACTGGAAATATTGGTCAAACACTGTGCCAAGATCTTGAAAAGGATGATCTGAGGAGTGACAGGGCACTGAATCCTTGCAAAAGCATTAAAAGCTTGACATGGGTTGCAATCTATAAAGAATCAAAGGACACTAATGTGAACAGTGTCAGCTGAAGTGACCTTACGGAAAAATTATTGATGAGAACACAAGCCTGGCTGGAAAAAATCCCTTGTTCTCTCTCTCAAGAGTATTCAGTTCTCCCATTAAAACTGAATGGTTTGAGGCAAGACTGGTTCATGGTACCCACACCAAATACTCTGAAGACTGCTGGTTAGAGAAGAAGGAACTGAACAGCGGTCATCTCCCACGTCTCCAGAGTGCCTTAACAAAGGCCAAGTAGATAGAAGTTTCACTTTCTGCTTCTGTGTTATGTATTAATTTAGGTACTTCATTTCAGAAGAGGGTTTAGGACTGCAAACTTCAGCCGTCTGTAGGTATCCATGCAGTTGCGCGCTGTCATGATTTAACCTGGCAAGCAGCTAAACACCTCATGTTTCTCTTCAGCATTTCCTGTCAGCTGTTTTGAGCTGCGCTCTGGCCAGCTGCTGACTCATTACTCATGTTTTTTAAGACTCATGTTCTTGAGCACCCAACTTCCCCCTTGCACCTTGCAGCCAACAGGATCAGTACACTCGAGACTGCTGCTAGGCATTTGATGCTTATGGTGTACCTCATAGCATCATGAATCTACATGCATCTGCAGCACACAGCTCCATAATGAATGTTAAAAAATGGAAAAGATTTTAGAAAAGAGTTAGGTTGAAGATCCAGCACTGAAGGCTGTACCTTGTAG
>NW_010206866.1:46395-60460 GCF_000695765.1 Mesitornis unicolor
AGGTGAAGCTCCTAGGTTTATTCAAGTCTTTATGCACTCTGCTAACAGGTAGCTACTGAGAAAAAATGGTGTTTTCATCTCGTTAAAAAAGTATCACCCAAACCCATTACAAAATCCAGTGACTAGAAGATGGGAATAAAATTTCACTTTTCAACAGCGAGTTCTCTGCTGTGAATGTCAGTTCACCTAGGACGTGGTGTAGTCTCCATTACGCTCAGCTGAATTTTAAATCAGGGCTGCTTATATTCCTAGAAGGTGTTATAGCTCAGTCAGAAATTGCACCATGATAAAGGATGTTGTGAGGAAGCTTTTTGCCTTGAGTTATGGATGAGTCAGACTAGATTAGCATGGTACTGTTCCTAGGTTTAAAATCTATGAATTTAAGCAGTTCATGTGCTGGAAAGAGAAATGCGTAGCAGTAGTTACGCTGTGGCAGTTCTCAGTTTGACAGCGAAATGCAAAATTGGCACAAGTTGTTTCAATTATGACTGTGCTGTAAGTATCAGATTCTGCCACTCACGTTCATATTAAATGCTGCACACCCATGTAGTCTGATACGTAATGCCATAGGGAAATCAGGAGGGAATAATTGCAAAGTACAGGCTTAATCGCTGGATGTTAATAGGAGCAAAATATACCCTCACATGCTCAGTACTGCATCAACAAAATTCTGTGGCACAATATGCATTAAAACCTACAGAGTAAGTATTAAAATCCAAAGAGCTGACTAAACTATCAGTACTTAGTTATGAAGTTTATAGTAGAATATTTTCCACTGTTAAAACCAAAACAACCAAAACTTGTTTTCCAGTCTACAATTTCTGTACAAGGCTGTGACGTTTTGTCTCCTTTGGAACAGATTGTCTTTAGCAATAGGGAGGCAGAGCTGGATTAGCCTGCTGGAAATGTTGTAATTTTCCAGTGTGTACTAGAAGCAGATTGCTGGGGAGAGTGACAGAAGCTTCCTTGACCTCTCACAGGCTCAGGTAAACTGTTTGTTGAACAGCACAAGGAAGGGAATGTCAAAATCCAACCGAATCCAACATACACTATTTTTTTCAATAAGATCAGTGCATTCTGCCTGGATTTTTTTTTTTAATATCCAAAGCTTCTCACACATATTTGAAATGTGTATATGTATATACACACCGAATATTTTAACTTGCTACAACTTTGCTTATTAATCTCTGCCAAAGGAATAATTTTAAGAAATGCAAGAGGTTCAGTAAAAAATGTAAGACTTCTCCTATTTGGAACAGATCCCCACATCTCTGCACTGCCATTCTACCCGACACTGACCATGCCAGTCAGAAAGCACAGCATCACATCTTGCCTTTAAATAAGCAGTGGTCAGTCCTTCATAGACAAGCAAAGTTTTTCATGGTTGAACTCTCTTCCACATTGTCACACTCACTGCATTATCAAAAGAAACAGAAAATGAGGATGAAGGATGAAGTTGCTAAGCCACTGTCCACCATATTTGAGAAGTCATGACAATCCAGTGAAGTTTCCACTGACTGGAAAACAGGAAATATAACCCCCATTTTTAAAAAGAGATAAAAAGGAAGACCCGGGGAACTACAGGCCCGTCAGTCTCACCTCTGTGCCTGGCAAGATCATGGAGCAGATCCTCCTGGAAACTATGCTAAGGCATATGGACAATAAGAAGGTGATTGGTGACAGCCAACATGGTTTCACTAATGGCAAATTGTGCCTGACAAATTTGGTGGCCTCCTACAACAGCATTACAGTGTTGGTGGATAAGGAAAGAACAACTGATGGCATCCACCTGGACTATGCAAAGCATTTGACACTGTCCTGCATGACATCCTTGTCTCTAAATTGGAGAGACATGGATTTGAGAGATGGACCACTCAGTGTATAAGGAATTGGCTGTATGATTGCACTCAAAAAGTTGTGGTCAATGGCTTGATATCCAAGTGGAAATCAGTGATGAGTGGCATTCCTCAAGGGTCGGTATTGGGACTGCCACTGTTTAACATCTTTGCTGACAACATGGACAGAGGGATTGAGTTTGCCAACACCAAGCTGTGTGGTGCAGTCAAGACGCTGGAGGGAAGGGATGTCATTCAGAGGGACCTGGATGGGTTTGAAAAGTGGGCCCATGCAAACCTCACAAAGTTCAGCTAGGCCACATGCAAGTTTCTGCACATGGGTCAGGGCAATCCCAAGCACAAATACAGGCTGGGCATAGCATGGATTGAGAACAGCTCTGAGGGGAAACTCAACGCGAGCCAGCAGCTTAGTGCTTGCAGCTGAAAAAGCCAACCATATCCTGGGCTGCATCAAAAGAAGCATGTCCAACAGGTCAAGGTCAGCCTCTACTCGGCTCTTGTGAGACCTCACCTGGAGTAGTGTTCAGCTCTGGGGTCCCCAGCATAAGAAGGACATGGACCTGTTAGAGCAAGTCCAGAGGAGGCCCATGAAAATGATCAGAGGGCTGGAGCACCTCCCCTATGAAGACAGCCTGGTCTAATGGGAGGTGTCCCTGCCCATGGCGGGGGGGGTGGACTAGATGATCTCTAGGGTACCTTCCAACCCAGACCATTCTGTGATTCTATGATTCTGTGAAGACTTTAAGAGCATTAAAGATGCACACTTAAGAGCACTTCATTTAAGCCACTGACAAAAACATGGTAGCTTTCACATGGCTTAGTTTGAAGCACACATGGGGCCAAAGAGGAAAGAAAAATGAATCTGGCTCCTTCCTTCCCTATGCCTCCACCTCTGAGGGGAAGGAAAGACATTCTGGGGAGAAGGACTCCGCAGTACCTGCTCCTACTACATGGTCCATGGTGGGAAACCTTTTGTACACGGCTGTGCTCACGGAGCGAAAGATCAGCAGAGAAGTTAAATTCACGTAACGCATGAGAGTCCTTCTCAACAAGCGCCCATATTCATCTCTGCCCTGGACACAGCTAGAGATGAGGAACATCAGTCGATCTGGCCATGGTAAGTTCACAAACTGGTTCCACCAGCGATTCACCACCAAAGTAACATAGAAACCTGGGGGTTAGAAGGAAAAAAAAGATGTCCAGTGCTTATCAGGATTTCTGTTTAAGTTACTTTGATTTAATTTGCAGTGTAATTCATATCACTAAGCTGCTACATTTCCCAGAATAAATGCAGTAAGTCACATCCAAACCCAGGATGAAATCAATGCTTATTATTTAATAGACACGGCAAGCTAATGGCCTGTTCCAGCTGAGTATCTCATACTCATGAACTTCCAAATTTCCTCTTCTGTAGTAAATCTCGAGTGGATTTAGTGCTTTGAAAGATCAGGCACAAGATACTGGTGCTAGTGTGCATTACATATACATATATGTATGTGTGTATATCTATCTGTCTATCGATCTATCTATCTATATCTCAATATACACACGTATATATACATATCTATATGGAAACTTGACTCTTTCATTGGTATGTTAAAAACATGAGCCTAAATGTTAACAAATGCAACTCAAATTTAAGGAGACCCGTTGTAAGCTGATGATTTTATTGTGACCTTCTAACCTCCTATATGCCACTCAGCTCTGAAATACTTCCAGGTGTGGGCATTCACAAAGAGCCTGAACAGAGACAGCATTGGAGAATAATTTCACAAGTAACTGGTACTTACCAAGCACAAAAGTTACCGGGATTTGTTCAGCATATTTGTCACAGTAAAGTGATAATTTTTCAAAGAACCGTTTTTGGCTACCTGTAAGAAAAAATCTGCAGCAAAAATAAAATGTATCTGTCCTTTCAAAATACTCTGGCACTAGCTACAAAGTGCAAATATGTATAAATAATCAGGTATGTACAATTGGGAGCAACCCTGGCTAATGTCTTCAAGCAAATTCTTAAAGGTAAAGTGCTGAACACTTTTGGCATATAATAAAGAAGCTGGAGGAGAAGACAATATTATTCCCTGGTCTTTGCGGTTTTCTCATTACTAATTTGACTGGCACTACTAATTATGATCAATACACCTGGAGAATTAGGTTGCCATCTCATACAGACCAATGATGACAGGAAGCCACAAGTCTGCACGTAGAGGTTATTCTTGTTTTTCAGAGGGCTACTTAAAAATGCTCAGGTCTGCTTGAATTGCAAAAGGTTACCAATCCCTAATTGCTTTTATTTGAAAATGCTACATTGGTGCAGCAGTTTTTTTACTCTGACTCTTATGAAGCTTTTCTTTCCCACAGGATTAAAAACACAACAACTGTCTTTATTTTTCAGGGAGGAAAATATTCACCAGATGAGAGAAAATGAGTCGAGCATGGCAGCTTCTGCCCATGGAGAAAGATGTCTAATGAAATACAACAAGCTTAAATATAAACAATAGTTTTGTTTGTATAGATGAGTATTACAGTTATTCTTTGATTTCATATAAAAGGAAAACATAACAAATATTTGGTGGGTTTTGCTTACAATTATACAATAAAACCTGCAGCACACTTAGAATGCTTTCCATGGTGTATTTACCATGGTCTTTAATTGCCTAACATTTCAGTAAAACTAGATTAATTTAAATAAATGTGTGACTCTGGTGTTTCTTAACATTAATGCCGTAATCTTCTTTCTGAGTTTACAGGTATAGATTACTGAACATTTTGGAAAATAGTGATTAATCACAGACAAACTGAAGCTCATTTTCTCCTTGCTTCACATAAAAAGCAAACACTGAGGTCTAATTAAAGATCAAGGCAAGAGCTGATTCATGATTTCGATACTCCTGTGTAGTGCACTTCATCAATTAAAAGTTTCACTGTACTAATTGATGCATTGAATCTGTCGTACGGGTGTTTAATTCACACCTTGGTGGAAGAAGCAACTCTCCTGCTAACGTGACCCTCCCAGGTGCTGGGTGGCACACAGGTAATAACCACCTCTGGTTTCCATGCAGTTTTGCTTGGCCCTCCACAAGCTTAAAAATAAAGTTTGCCATGCCTTCCTAGCTTTAACAAATCTTTGCTTTTTCTGACTACATAACCTGGCTCACAAATTATTACCTTTTAGGATTGTTAAAGAAATTACCACTGAGCAACTGAAGACACAGTTCTGCAAGCAGAATGAAAGGTCTATACTTATCCTTTAAAGCAGAGAGTCACGCTCACCGCCAACTTGACATCAGAATGATACAAGCTATATAACAGCTAGCTATGGGTGCTTATTTAGCCTAACTTAAATAGGATGGTTGCTCAACACTGGGCTGAAAGTAGAATCAACTGAATACTATAAACAGTATTTTATTTATACCTTACATGCTTTCTCTGGAACATTAAAGTAAACGTGGAAAGGAAAGGACATTACAAAAGGTCGAAGGAAAAGACAATAATTATGTAGTGACCATCCCCCATCATTCATCAACTTAACACTATCAAGTGTGATACTTCAGTATAACATTTAATGAGATGTGAATTGGAAAATACACTTATTGCTGTGTAAAGAGTAGCAAATACAATAAATTCTCTGTACAGCAATTTGTAGATGCTGCCTTTCCACTTTAGGAGTAGTCTGTGAAATCCAAAGAAAGTGGCATTTGCTACTTTGCTGGAATAAGTGACTGTCATCGTCTTGGCAGGCTGTGCCTAGAAACAGTAGAAGAAAAGAAGGAAACCAACAACATTTTAGACAGCGTATCCTAACCTGAATGCACCCATGTATAGATAGATACATAGATATACACACAGATGTACGCATGTAATAGTATATACGTATACATAAATACATGCTCTGTGTGTTTATATATAGAGAGAGAGAAAAATGAATTCTTTTGCAGTCATAAACCCTGTTGAAACTTGCAGATTGACTGACGCAAGTCTGTATTTGGGCTTTACCTCAAAGGCCACCCAAAAACAACAGCTAGCACCAAATATGATTACCTGCCAGGGACAGGTTACACCTCTGAAGCTTCTGCTTACTCCCAGTTTGCTCCAGTCCAGTGTGAGCAAAGAAAAGGAAGTCAGTTTGATTGAATTTTTTTTTTCAAAACTCCAGTAAGAGAAGTAAAACTAAATTTCACAAATGCACCTTCCTCCCCAGCCAGTTTTTTTACCTGGCTTTGGTAATTACACTCATCTAAAACCAAAGGCGATTTGGAGACTGTCTCTTTCATTAACAGTTACGACAGCAGCTAAGACCAGCTGGGTAACCCTGTTATTTCTTGGCTTGGCAGCTGGATACACTCATCAATACCTCAGCATTGCATGGCCATGCGAAAAAGCCACGGAGTTGCTCAAGTAGGCAGTGTGCGACACGGTATAATTAAAGCAGCACTAAAAGTAGACAGGTAAATATTGTACACTGGGCTTGCTACTTGTTTACCCAGTGTAGGGAGATGCTACAGGAACTTTTATGTGCTTATTAAAAAAACCTAACTCCAAATGTGAATGAAAGCCGTTTTGTACAGCATGCATGAAAGGGAGTAACTAAGACAAACAGAAAGCCTCAGGGTATTGCGTACCATAGTTACTGCGTACCATAAATAGGATTCTTGCCTATATTGTCTTGGTGCCAGTGTAGGTCATTTACTCTCAGAAAAAAAATCTGAACCCATAGTTAATAGATGTCTGGATAGTATTTTATGCAACCTGTCTGTGTCTCTGATGCAGAGCATAAAGTAAGCCATTAATATTCTGGTGTAAAAGTGCCACTTTTTCTTCTAGTCGCCAAGGGAATCAGCAGGGACAAGACATCATAAGCCTTCTAGTGCTGACAGACTGTCTTTTTTTTGTCTGCAGAATGGCTGCTCAAGGTTTGCCAGTGTGGTCTTGGAGACTTTTTTTTTGGTGTTCCTGTTTTTTTTTTAAGATGCATGTTTTTTGTTCTCTAGCATCCAAATGATAGTTTTCCTGTTTCTGAGACTTGGCACAGGCCTTTACAATTTTTGTTGTCACTGTTGAACTCCAGTAAGTTCAATTCAGGAGCCAAACTGGCCAACTGGCATGCAGAACTGCAGTCCATAAAGACTGTGGTTGGGATGCAATGCTTAAGAAAATGGAATCAGAGATTTCCATTCTCCAGCAGATATGGGGCTTTATCAACAATGAGAGAAGCCTGTGGCTGGGCTATAGAGGAGGAATGGGGTAAAAAATACTCTTAACATTACACTGAGATTCCTGGGATCTCTGTAAAAGGCTTTCGTTTTTGCCCATTAATGCTAGGGAGTATGCGTGTTCAAGTCATATTGTCATGAAGTGTCTCTCTATTTCCTCACTGATATCCAATTTGTAAATGGAAACCTCCAGTGAGACTGCCTGTGTGTAAGGGCTTAGATGTAGAAAAGGTACCTGATAATGTGAGGGCTTATATCCTGGCAGGAATCCAGACCCCCAGCGTAACACAGTGCAGTGATCAGGAGATGAAGTTAGACAAATGCAGTCTGAAGTAAAACATAAATTGCTTGCTGTGGGGACAACCAAATATTGGAACAGGGGACTGGATAGATGCCCTGTGGTTAAGGGTATTTAAGATGAGAGCAGATAGTTCAACAAAAGGTGGAAGAATTCACATAGCTGGGACATACAGGGTTGGAGCTGAGTGGCTCTGCTGGTCTCCCCTGGGCACCTGTGAAACTTCCTTTTCAGTCCCTTCTGTCCTGGGCCACAGAGGGAACACGACTGCACCCTCATGGCATCTGCCACCTTGCAGGAAGGCAGTGATTAGAGTCAAGCCCATGGCTCTCAGTTTCTGTATGTGGGGTTCAGGAAGGAGTCGTTCTCCCAGGCATCAGTGACTGGACGGTGTCAGAAACTGGCCAGAACCTGAGCTGGACAAAATGGCTCCACCTCCTCTATGGACTGCAGTAAACTCTGTCTTGCAAGGCCTAGTGGATGGGTTTTGGCCACAACTGCAGAGCTGTAATGATAATGGGATTCGGGATTAAGAAAAATACGGGAAATATTCCCCCCCCTCCACATTAGACTGGAAGAGGAGTTTTCTCCATGAAGTGCAATTTGCATGCTTCATTCAAGCAACTGTATTAAACTTAATCATATTCCAGATGTCTCTCTTGGCACTTTACTTGATGCCCTTTGCTCTGAATAGAAATTCTCCATATTAGCTTGGGAGGCACTGGATGCCTGCAGCTTTTTCTTTTTGCCTCTGAAATGGGGCAGATAAAAGTGGGACTGTTACAGCAATTTCAGGCTTTGGTGCCTTGGTTGCCTTGCCTTGGCTTGCCTGCGATGCATTGTTTTAGCTTCCTCCTAAGCAAATGCTTTATTAAACATTTATCATTGGGGTCATATAGGGACTTCAGGGTAACATAATGTAATGTCCTAAAATATACATTAGGTCAGATTAGGTGACCTAAGAACCCTTTAAACTGTATGAAGCTATGAATGACAGCTATGCATCTGTCTGATTTGATTTCACGTTATAGCAAGGACAGATTTAAACCTGCACTTGAATTTTTTCCTCTGGGAACAACTATAATCACTTGGATACAACCCCCCTGCCCCAGCATGAAGTTTTGGCATAAAGCCTTGCATTGGGTCTGGTTCTTGCATGGTGGTCCCAAGCCCTTGGTTCATGCTGACTCAGAGTCCTTCCAGCCTTACTCATGGTCACAGGAAATTAAAAAACTAAAACTGAGACGGACAGGAAGAGCAAAGCATAACGATGCCCCCCAGCACATTCCTGCCTCAGCGCTGTTTTGGTCAGGGCCGCAGAGGGACAGAGAGTGTTAAATTGGATACACAGGCACTGGCGCCACAAAACACTTTCCTATTAATCAGGTTGCCTTTAACTTCATTAGCACATGTAGGACTAGGCTTTCTGCTGGTATGGATTTGGGAGTTCTGAGAACTTAACACAAGTTATGCCCATTTTATCCCTGCAGAGACTTTGGCTCCTATCTGTGACACTGCTTTTCTTTTTGTTCAGTGTTTGTTCCCTCTGAAACTTTCTCAAGTGCACACTGAAATGTGAGTTATATATTATTCCACTTTTGCAAATATCATCAGAAGCTTTTAGGCATAAGCACCTAAAAACAAAAGATATTTTTCTTCCTCCTACTAATATTGAGTCCAACTGTAAATGGGATTCTTGCCTGCCTGACAATTTCAGGATGCATTAGGGTTTGGAGAGAAACCGCAGTAAAAAATAACAGCCATCAGTGTTTCCTAACTGACCATTAAAGGCACGTTACGGAATGTATAAATAAATAGTGCCTCTGGCAGACCTATCCTTTGTCATTGTATCACCTTATTCCTTGGTTTATGGCATAGCAGAGAAATTGAGCAAGAGAGATTTGAGTTAAGCCAGCTATAAAAGCATATTAAGCTCACGCTTTATCCACTGACCTGCTATTTTGATTCGGCAATCGAAGCCTGAAGGCAAATCTTGAACCCTTCCTCTTTCTCAGACGTCCCAAACAAAGTCCCCTTCAGGTCTGCAATAGTCACCTTGCTCCTCCTTTAACCTGAAGCAAGAGGTTGCTGCTGTTGAGCCCCGGGAGGAGTGGACTGACAAGAACAGGGGTTAAAATGTCTTTCCACTTCTGGAAGTCTGTTTTTGCCAAGTACTCTGTCCTGTCAGTTACACAGGGAACAAACGCAAGCAGCAGCAGCAGCAGCAGCTGCTGATCTTGCTCTTTTCTAGTCTATAATTATAACGCCACTTGCCATCAGAAGGACCCCTTTCATTTGAATGAAGAATTTTGTGACGGTTTGGCTGGCACCTTCAGTTTTCTACATTTTATTTCCCATCCCCAAAATGGGATGGACAAGAAAGAAGGATTTTTCTCTGAGAATTCTCTTGAAAAGACTGATCTCTTTGAGCCAGCCTTGCGAAGACACATCAGTGAATAGCACTGACTGCATCTAAACAGGAAGACCTGAGACAACCCCACCAAACTTGGGAATGTGCCCCAGCTGCACATCAATCCCACCCTGGAGCACACCTTTCCTGCATTGCTGGTTTGGATTGGGAAATGAGGACTCAGCAATATGCTGTAGAAATCACTCACCTCTCCAAATAAGTAGAGTTGCTGTTACTAGAAGTCCCATCAGAGTCAATGAACCTATTCATGACGGTACATTTCAGCATGTGAAAGCCCTTCTGTGACTGGAGGGTCTGCACAGGACTTCTTCCCCTCTTCTCCTTTGTAAAATGAGATTAACTCTGTTTTTTATAACCCATGGATTAAGAGGGAGCTGTAAAAGGTGATAGACTGTGAAAGCCCAGGAGATGTCATATAATGTTGCCATAAATCTCTATGAGGAATGAAATAATGCGACTGTGAAGTAAATAAAAGAAATTGTAGAGGGAGAGAGTAAGCAAGATTTATAGATTTAATACGTTTTATGGTGAAAGCTTTTTCCTCCTGCCTTAGTCCCATCAAGCTATTTGAGACCACTTATTTAATTAAAACTCTCTCAGAAAGAAAATGAGTTGCTGCCATTGTTTGCCTTTCTCCTCATTGGCAACGACAGAAGGAAGACACTTTGATGTCAAAGCAGGCGAGACATTAGACTGTGGCATGTGTGTGTCAGGCAGTGGCCTGTGGCGAAAGATGACAAATCATTTTAGCATTCAGTGACTTGGCATGAAGAAACATACTGCCTAATCCTATTACACTGACTGTCCTCTGCAAGGAGAAGTCCTAATAACAGGGATATTTTAAGGTCACTGGTAAAATAATTACTTAGACCTAAAACATTTTTCTTTGCTGAGTATAATCACTCACTGGTCTCACTGAACAGTAAATAATAGCACCTCTGTGTGTCAGTGGGTATCAGGTGGTTTTCTTGGTGGCTCTTCAGTCTTTCTGCAGATTGGAGCAGCTGAGATTGCTCCACCAGCTCTGAGCTGTTTTGCAGAAGAAATGAGATTTAGAGCTCCTCTGTGTTCTGAAGCAGAAATAAACACAGGTTTCCAGCTGTGTAGCTCCATTGTGACCAGTTCTGTAGGAAATACTCCTCTTTTTATCACTAACATGCCCTTAAGTCCTTCCTGGATCTTTCCCAAAGACAGGCGATGTTTTTATCTCTCCTTCTCCATTTCCCCCCTCCCCGAGAGAGGTGTGGAGCCCTTGCTAACAGCAGCTGCTGCGCAGCTTTACTGCTCCCTCTGACTTGGCTGGGCACATCCTTTCCCAGTGAATGGATCTCCCATTTTAAGCTGTACAGCTGCCATAGGTTGCATTGGTCTATCTGAATATGGGAGGAAGGCCGGGAAGAGAATGATAGCTCGTCACTGCTACTGCAACATCCCCAGTTAATGAACTTAGTGCCTTTTCTAGCTGATGCCAGTATCTGTGTTAGCATGAGTGGGTACCTTTACTGTAAATTTTCAGGCAGTCTTACATTTTGATTCAGCTCTTCAGTTTAGCTTTGTATCGATATTTTGCACCCACAACATTAACAACACATTGGGGGTGGGCTCCAGAAGCTCATTGATTACAGAAGGGCTGTGAAAGCCATCACAATAATGTCTGTGGTTCAGTAAGGACTAGCTACAGAGCTCCGCAAAAAATCTTTTTTGTTTTCTTCCTTTCTTCCTTCTGTTTAAGAGGCAGAGGATAAAGACAGGAACTTGAGAGGAAGAAAACAGGAGTGAATGCTTTTTACAGTCTCTTACAAAAGTGTCGGCTAGGGCTAAGGACTGAGAAAATAGCGGTTAATGACAGTCACACTCCTTTGCTTCTGGGCGATGTTGACACAGTCATGACAGCCCTGCTGTATAAGAAATGCCTGCTGGAGCTTTGAGAGGGCTGATGGCAAGGAAGCCGTGCGCAGGACGCAGCTGCAGGGAGCACACAGCTAAGCAGAGCTGTAGGGAGGCATCGAGGCAAAGGGAGGGCTCTGGCATCCGTTCCTCTGCCCCTCCACTGTGGGGCTGCAGTCTCATGGGGGTGTTACAGCACCGGGGATGGAGAAGCACTGGGTACAACTGTCCCACGTCCTCCTCCTCCCTCCCATTATCGCCCACCACATGCCACTGACCAGAGACCACATTGCTGTGGTGGCAGTGGAAGCAGGGTGCCCAATGGCCTCTGGGGAGAAGAGAGGGACCTGGTGGACACAGGGATGAAGGGAGCAGCCTGTGACCTCTTTTTAGGAACTGGAACTCATCTCTTGTATTTTCTTATAACCCTCTCCTTCTGTTGAATTTGTTGAATGAGCAAATCTTTCCTATAAAGAGCCACTTGGGCAATCTGAGTGATCTCCTAGCACTTTAATACATTATTTAGTGAAGAAGTACATTCAAATATGGTGCTAAGTGATTAACTGGCTAATAGGCAACTGATGCATACAACATACTAAAGGAAATCAATAAATACATTTTTTGAAGGAAAAAAGGGAAAAATTTCTGAAAATATTTGTCTCCCTGCTGGTATGTGACTGTTTCAGCCATAAGATGCATGGATAATTATGACAATTTACCAGATTTTTAAAAATAACAGAGCCCACTGCAGCTAATGAAGTTTTATAGAAAATTCTTAACATCTCATAGTAATGAGCAAAGACATTCAAACTGTTGCTAGACTTCTGGTGCTCCTTATACTATAAACCACTCAATTTTTTCACTTTTGTATTTAAGAAATGAATTTGCAGATCTTGAAGACCATTTAAAATCTATAGGGAGTCTTATTATGGACTATTAACCCAAATGATGATCTCTTTAAGACATGATATGTAAGTAATACTTTGTTAAGATATTCACACCTTTGCTATCATATGCAATTATCTTTAACAGGTGTCATATTGCAGATAGCATGCAGAAATTCTGTTTGTATACACTGTGTTCCCAAAAGCTTACCAAAAAAGGATGGATTTGTGAAGTGTGTAAAATGGTATTTCACATTGGCAATGAATAGTTTAATTTTATCACTTCCTGTCCTTTTTCTGACCTTTCCTGATGGACATGCTTAGCAAATGTTTTTGCATCATCCTGAAACAGGAGCAAAAGAGGTTCTTTTGTTTTACAAGTCTATGTGGTAGACAAGAATTTGAGAGGTCTCTTCCACAAAAAACAGTTTTCAGAAGTTCCCCTATACATGCAGCTCTACTAATGACCACTGCTAATAGTGTACTTTGCATTCACGGTGTCTTGATATGCTTTGGACACATACAAATCACACCGAGACAAAAACATTTTAGTGCTGTGTAACTAGACAGGTTTCTGCTAATATCATCCATGGGTGTTTAACAAGATAGCGTGGTGCAACAGATGGTAGAACTCCATCAAGTTATTTCATTTATTTGTGCTTCCTGCTCCTCTTTCCTCTAATTTTTTTGTGCTCATTTATATTGGAAGATTTCTGGAAGAGACACTAATTCATATTGCATGCTAGTGAAGCTTCAAGCAAACACTTCAATATCTGGAACAATGCATAATGCCAGTATCCAGAGAAATGCCATAATAACTAGGCTAAAATGTGGTCTGAACAACATGAAAGAATTTTTATTGAAAATAAGTGAATAATTAAAGTGTTGAAAAAAGGGCAGTACTGAAGAAGCTGCTGTCAGATTTTCTCAGGCAAGAATATATTGGATTTTGCTTTATTTTTCTACTTACTGTCAGCTGCTGCTGGAATTCCTGTATTAAACAAATCATTAAATTAGCATAAAATGTCCTCTGCCCATAGAATGAATGTGTAGAGAGCTGCTGTGGTATCTTACAGTCTCTTTCATGAGAGAAATTGCAATAATTAAAAGTTAATCTAGTGGGAGAGATACCACCGTACTTAGCATCACTCAGTGTGGGTTGTGGAAGTATACTTTAAAGGAAGCTCTTTTATCTCTGGAAGTCACATGGCAGAATACTTCAGAGGATTACAAATGAATTTGTCTGCAGGATAAAGCCTGCTGCCCTGACAGATTAATTCTCTGACTACTGTAAAACCGTATTCAGAAACACTTTGCTTTGCAACTTCCTTGTGATGAAATAAACATCATTTTTTATGCAGTAGTGATAAGTTTGGTATTAGAAATACTATTATTATTGTGACTGTTATCAGCCTTAATAATTCTTTATTGCCAGAAGGCACAGACACACAAAAGTGAACTAATATCACGGGATGGGATCAACAAAGCCAGCAGGA
>NW_010206866.1:60491-69403 GCF_000695765.1 Mesitornis unicolor
GGAACTGGGCTTAAAAGCCAGCACTTGGATTGACTGGGACAGCTTTCTCTTGACTTAAGACATATCTCTCAAAAGTACTGCTTATCTTGTTCATCTGAAACCAGCTGGGTGGGTTAGTTAATATATGCTAATGCAGCTCCAGCTTAAGTGAAAGCTAAATGGTCAAAAGGGTAATTGCAGAAGGAGAGGTGCTTGATTTTGCTCAAAGGACTGGCTCTTCTGAAATCAATGTCATCCTACTTCGCAAGACGACCAGGGTTTCAAAACTTCTTGCATAGTCAGGCACTCATCATTAGTTAATTTCCTTGCTTCCCTAAATATGCAGCTGATCACACATCCATTTGCATAATTACTCTTTTATACATGCAGGATGCTGCAAAACTGTCATTTCTTTTCTATTTTAATGAAGCTGCTTTAATAGAATTTTGTATTGTTGTGGACATTGAAGAATATTGATAGTTGATAATTTGTCTGTGCTTTATAATGTACATTAATGTTTCTGCACTTCTCAGAGAGTTAGATTTGCGAAAAAAGGATCTGTTCTCACATCAGAGTGTTTCATTTATAAGAATACCAGAGATGTTTATTTGTGTTAGAATTAATAATGCATCTCTGTTTGTACAACAGGCATGTTTGCACTTTCAGTCCTTTATGGCTTAAGGGTCTAGGTTTTCAGTGGGCAGTGTTACATCTTTATGAGTAGCAAATGGTAACTCTTGTTCCCTGCATGGAAATATATTAATCATCATCATCATGATGATACATAACAATGGACAATACACATACCATTACAACCAAACCATTCTTTTTCTCCCATTTAATAATTATAAGGATGGTATTGCTTACTCTCTGAAGAAATTGTCTCCATTTTGATTTGCGTATATGAAAAATCCCCTGTAAGAATGAAGATCCAGATTAGTGCATGACATCAAGAGAATAATGCTGTGCAGTAATGACTGATGTAAGGCTGTGATAAAATTTACCATATACGACACTGTTAGAGGAGTGATTAATACATGCTGCAACTGAGAAACGATACCCTTCATTATCTGTATTCATATTAAAGGGGGCCTCAACCCAAAATTTAGAGCCATGTTACCACCAAATGCAACTGGGACTGTAAGGATGGAGGATTTTCTGTGGGAGTATCTGCTTGTATGAGAGGGAAAGGGAAACATGAGACAGAAGACATGCAAAGAACAAGCTGGAGACTAAGAACAGACAGAAAAGCACTTGCAGGAAAAAGTGTTTAGAAAAGGCAAGTTCTTTTGAGTTAGGTATTGTCTGGAAAGGACTTGGAACAGTTGTTGATGCATTTGTGAGAACGGGATTATTGGCATTTGTGCATAAAAGAGGATTACATCAGGATGGCTGACCACCATCAATTTCTTTTCACAAAAGGAGCAACTCACATGAGTTCCTTTTCTTATTTGGCTGGCTTTAGTTAAAAAAAAGTAACAATACTTACTGCTATTAAAAGTAATGCTTGATACACATGTGAAAAGGATTAAACTAAGAACTTTATGCCGTGACCTAGGTGGTCCTGCCAGTCCTCTATTAAAGCTAGCTCTGGCTTTCCTCCCTTGCGTACTTCAATGTTAAACATTTCCCTCAGAGCTTTATTTGTTCACTTTGCAGATGCTGATTTAGAGGGGAAAAATACAGTATAAAAAGGGAAAGTAGCATCCAGGAAAAAGAATAGTGAGTTTAGCGAACCAACAGAGAAAAAAACCAGCCTTTCCTTTTTCTATGGACAACAAACCAAATCATTTCCACCTGAACTGAAACAAACCCTCTCATTCTCTGCTTTCTGCAACTTTGCACTTAAAAATGCCCAAGCAGCCTGGGTAGCTATTGCAAAATATGCACTATGCTGTGTTTGTTTACCTTGGTTCAAAATCAAAAGTCTCATTGCTCCCCCAGACATGAGGCTTAGTCTCTGAGCCAAGAACGGATGAAATAAACCCTGCGCTCGTCCTGTTGCTGTTGAGCCAGCACACGGCCCAGAACACACAAGGGCATCGAATGCGATGTTGGGGAATTAATCCTTCACACTCCTCTGGGTAAATCCATGCTTTGACTATTTTATTGAGGTGAGGGAAAACTCTTCCCAGCACGGTGAGTGTGGGCTTATTTCCAATCGAGGTAATGCAAATGTAAATGCTAGTGGAGATAAGACTCCTGGGGGGCCTGGCACTTTTAAGGTCACTCCAAGAGGTATAACAGAGTAATCTCTCTCTCTCTCTTGTGGAACTGGCACTGCTCTGGTTTCGATACTACTTCAGCACTTTTTACCATCTACACAACTGAGCAAAGGATTTGGATTACTTTTCAGAAATGCCTCTTTGCTACACTGAACTTGCAGAGCATTGCCGCCAGGAGTGTGCTGGCTCAGGAGACAAGAAGAGAAGGCCATGCTACACTGGGAGGCATTCCTATACCCAGTGATGTCTGTACCAACTGGGTAATGCTGGACAAAAGATGAATAAAACAGTATTTCGATCAGATAGGGAAATAGTTGGTACCTGCAGAAACTTTTCCGTAAGACCCCTCACAGAGCAGAACATAGCAGTCACTAGCAGCCTTGATTGAAGTCTGGTTTTGAATCTCTGTCATTGAGCAAAAATAAAGAAAAATCAGTCCATTAAAGCCACATCTTCCATTTTTATAGCAACTTCAGTCTGAAAGAGTGAAGACCTTTGAAAAATTCATTATTTGAACTTTATCATCTGATGACGTTATGAGGAAGGAGGAGGATGTCTCATGAATTTCAGTTTAGAGATGGATAAATTAAGGCACCGGAAGGGTACCCAAGTCCAATGCAGAGTTGTGAATAAAACATAGGATTCCTAAATCTTCACCCTATACTTTTCACTGATATTATTTGCAATATTAGGTGGAGCTATTTTAGGAGTCTCATCAGGCAAAAGGATTCTTGACTTTTAACTATAGATTTGTCAGGCCTACAAAGTTTGTTTGGCTTTTGAGGAGTTAGTTTTCAGGTGAAAATGTATTTTGTATTTTCATTTTCTTATTTCTGAATTCAGGTTTGGCATCTCTGCCATCTTCCAACTAAAGATGAACATGTTGTACTACTTCTAATTGCACTCTGGATCTGTCCCTGGCTTGCTTCTGAAGATAAGCAAAACCACATGTCAGTCCTTACATAAATTGGTAAGGCCATTTCAGGTTTTTTGTTTCTTCCGCTTAGTATTATATTACATTTATAAGCACCTTCATAAAACCCTAGAAGCATTATTTATTTCATGTGCGACCGCAGAGTCTGCCCAGTTTGGCAGTTTGTTTGCAGAATCAGTCTTATAGGTCAAAGCGAATGATTATGAACCTACCTGCTCGAAGGGGAAATTTCTTTCTAATACTTATTATTTAATAATTGCATCATACTCTTAAAAATGAGAACTGATATTCTTTATTCATTTGTATCTTTCCTAATTAGGCTGGGTTCTGTGTAGTCATATAAAGGTATAATAATTTTTTTAACAGAGCTACCATAATATTGTATCAGTGAGCTCTGCAACTTGTGTATAGATATATGCTGCGTATAAAAGGAATTTAATTTTTCTATATCCAAACTTTGTCTTTTAATTATGGAATACAGGGCTTTAATGACCATTCACTTTTCAGGCATCATTTTAAGCTCTTCCTTCTGATGCTGATTTAGTGCATTGACAAGTCTAAATGAAGAGAGGACTATGAAGTGTTTTGAAGTTTTGATGCTGCAACAGATTTGCTGCATGATTTGAGCACATCATTTGAGTCATTCCAAGACAAATAGGAAAGAAGCAATATATCTGATATAGATCGAGTTTGGTAAGGGTTTTGAAATTCCCTCCTATGACATCTCATAAAAAAGAGAGGGACACACTGTCTACCATAAACTACTGCAAAGACAATACAAGACTGATAAGAAAACCATGCTCAAACTATGGTTTTGGATGGCTGATTGTTAGTAAAGCATCTCATCTCAGAGGATCATTCTGTTTCTGATAACAGGCATTACTTTAATTAATGACTTAGCTAATGGAATAGGGAATGCACTTATTAAATTTGCAAGATATGAAAGGCCATAAACATTTTTTTCAGAATAGGATTAGAATTCAGTAAGAATCAATAGACACAGAAGAAAGTTCACAAGTGAAGTCACACACAAGTTGGAGAAAGTCTGGTTAAGCAGCATTCTGCTGTCATCAGAAAAAAGGCAAGGGATTTTTGCTGGGCTATATAAGCAGATGTCCGATATGTTTCAGCCAGTGCTGTTCAGACCTCAGCTGGTGTGCTGTGTCCAGACTTGAGCACTGTTCTTTTACAAAGATGAGGATCCACAGGAAGAAGCCCAGAGAGAATAATAAAAAGACTGGAGGTCAAAAAAACATCACCTATGAGTAAAGATTAACATAGCTGTGTTTAGTCTTTGAGAAAAGTGAGGGGATAGATGATGCCATCAAATACCCTGAAGATTGCTGCTTTCTGCATCCACTGAGATAAGCTCATTACCTCTTGTCCAACACTGCAGCAGAGGAGATGAGGTTAGACTTGGGACAATATTTCTAACTCCAAGGTTAGTTCAGTGCTGGGATGCACTGCTTAGGGAGGCTGTGCTGTCTTCCACCACTGGAAGTTCTGAGAAAGGGCTTCAAGGGTTCTTAACATGACTGCTTTTAATGTTATATCAGTCAAATCAGGGAAAGAAAATAAGAGCTGTGGTTTTAGGACTGCATGCTTATTTATGCCAATGTACCAATTAGATTTGCTTTCCAAATGCTTAGCTAAATGTTGAAGAAATATGGCTGACTGGGGAATTCTTGCCTATACTATGGTTCCCAAAACTGCTAGCACTGGTTCAGCTGGGCTAGTAGAAGGGAAAAAAAACCAACACCTAAAATAGATAAGATTTATAGTCTTTGTACCATTTCTGTACATAGTGGAACATTCTTTGTGTCTTTTTGCTGTGCTATAGAGTTGCAATGCATGTGTGACTTCTATCAATAGATCCACCCTTTGGTTTCTTGACATTATAGTTTTATAACATCTTCATGGAAAGGGAGGTAATAATTACAGTTTATTGAATACAAAAAAACCCTCCAACTATAAAAAAAAACAAGTAGGAAGTACCACAGGCAAGTATAAAATAAAATTTCAAAGTTTACCTGCTTTATTTATCTGTGAAATTGTTGAGACGTCCTCCTCCACCACACACTTGAACATCTTTTATAAAGAGAACAACCATCTCATTCTTTTATTCCTTCCAACCTGTAGGAGGAAAAATTTGATTAGCTGGCATTTGTGTTTGTATGTATAGAGGAGAAACTTTAATTAAAGTCAGATCAAAGAAAAATGCTGCACTTGGCTTCTTTGAAGTCCTGCAGCCATTCTTGTCTTCAACAGAGATGACTGCTATGGTCTGGGCCTACCTTCTGTTTACAGGTGTTTTAACACCTTTGCCTCTTGTGCTCTTCCCACCCTGAAGCAGATTTCTTAGGTCCAGTGGACTGTCACTATTATTGAAGGAAAGAGCCACATTTGAGGAGACAGCTTCTCGGACAGATGGTTCAAATGCAATAGAAGACCTAGACAAACAGAGATGCAGTAGTCAGGAGGACTCTGTGCAGTGCAGGAACTGGTCGCAATGATGTTTACCACATTTTGCACCAGTATGACTGGAGAGAAGCTACACAAGTGAGGCTGTCAGTTGTTAGTTGATGGATTGCTGGGGCATGTAACCACACCGAGAAGTTCAAAAGGAGTAGATGAACTGCTTTAACAGGCTGAGTGAATAGATTTGATGGGAGCAGCAGATACTAGTGTTCATTAGAAACAGTGCAGTTTCAGCAAAGCCTGTCCTCCAGATTTTGTACGTTGTGCAGTCTTGTTGAATGGTCCTGTCAGATTACATCTATTTAATCAGAGGCGGCACCCATGGCATATGTTATTCCACCAGTGCTGTAAACTGTACATCACTGTTCACTAGCAACAGTGACTTTGCTCATTTAGAACAACATTGATGCATGGATTTGTTTCTAAAAGGACTTCCAGTTCTCCTGGTTGCCAGGGCACTAGAAGGCCTTAGTTGCCCTGATCCACCTTATCTGGGGGCTCTACTCAGGCACTTTCTTCCCATAGTGGGAAAGGACTCTGAGGTTCCATCTAAGCTCAGGCCCAGGCCACCAGGATTTGCTTGTGCTGTGTCTTGGGTGAGCCTGTCTTGGTTGCTCCCTTCTTGGGTGAGCCTCAGACCTACATTATAGGTGTAATTCTACATATAGGTCTCTAGTTCTGTCTCTTGCTCTTCCTGACAATATTTCCTGGAGGGATCCTGGACCTGATTTGACATCTGACCTTGTGTGATGGTCACTAGGTGCATGATAAAGCCTGCTGCTATCACCAACCTAGCCCTGGTCTTGACTGTGCCTTCACTGGTGGGGTTACCCTTGGCTCCCAGCTGATGATGCCTGGAGGAGCAGCCCTGCTCTGATACTGATGTGCAGCCCAGAAAGGAACCAACTGTTGGATAAAAGTACTCTTTTAAAATAGATTTTTTTTTTCAGAAATGCTTACTTCTCTTATTTATGTCTCTGTATTTAATCCAATCTGTTTCAACTTTCAATTTTAACCATGTATGTTACATTTTCTGTAGTTTGTTGTTGCCTGAATTTTTAAAGTATTACATACAGCAAAATACAGGAGTACTTTGACAAAATAAATCTGCTGGTGACTAATTTTAGCACAGTCAAATGCCTTTGGAACTGTACTGCTTTTATTTCTTGAAATGCAAGATGTCTAATCTGGTTAAGACAGCAGATTGTCATGCCAAGTACAGTCGTTGTACAGGATTAAGAACTATAGGATTACAGATCCTAATTATAGACTCTTGTCAGTCTACTATGTCTTAATACATTGTTTTCAACTTCTGATTCCACTTGTCATGTCTCTCTTGCAATCGTGTTTTTAATGAACTTCCTGATGTGTCTTCTAATTTGGCAAACCTGTATTCTGATAGCACTGCCTGGGTTCTATTGCATGTCGATATTACCAAATTAAATAATTTTAAAGGTCAGAGCTCTTCAAATTGAACATCTCTGTTCTGTGAGGCTTTTCACAACAAACTTCAAATTCTACTGCTATTTGAATATTCCAATATTTGCACTGCTTGATTTCTTGGTTTTCTGATTGCTTCCAGAAAAGCTGTAGACCATGATTTTCTGTAGCCATTTTTGCTGCCTGAGTCCCCATGTAGACAGTGTAGCTTTACATACTGAAAAAGGAATTTAGAAGATATTACTACTTATAGGTAATAGATTTACTATGAATGACATTGATACATTTGTCTTTTGACATCCTCTTTGTCATATTATTTTACCCTCAAAGAACTTCTTGCTTGGTGGATGCTATGGCGATTGTGCCACAGAGAATATTATTTGTCTGTGGCTGTGTCCTGCAGGACTGGCCAAACAGGAATCTTTCACATTCAGTGGAAAGCTGTCAAGATAATTAAAGTTTCAATTATTGACTGGAATGTGCCCTGGATTCCTTGACTGATGAATGGGACAAGATCTCGTTTACATTAGTTTTTTGCTCAAGTTCCTCGCCATTGCAGCACATGGTTCAGTTCAGCTGCACTAACAACGGGGAAAGTACATTGTCCAGCCAATATTGCTGTCATTTGGAGCATATTTTTTGGCACTGTAATCGGACCAGTGGTAAAATGGAGTCTTGTTTATAACAGCTTTCCAGCATTTTGCCTACTGCTTTTAAAGACATAGGAAACAGAAAACAGTACAGACCAGGACTTCAAAAGGAAAAAAGTGAAGGTTGCATGTTAACCTTTGAAAAGCTGGAAAATTGCCCCAACTGTCATGCTTGTGTCAGCATGGCAGTAATGATGGCTTACAGACATAGGCAAGCCAAGATTAGAGGTAGCAGTCAAACTAGTAGAGCTGGAAAAACACATCTTTTTAGTAGGTGAGCCCTATTTTAGCTCTATCTGTGGCCTTATTTCACAAGTGTTGTGCATATGAATTACAATTCAGTCTTTAATTACAACGTTAGGCAGGCTCAGAACCTGATTTGGAGCAGTGCATGCCCCGTGAAGGAAAATCACTGGATAATGATCTGACGTACATTTCATTCTCTCATTTTTAATTCTGTAATCCTGTGCCTTTGTTGCTGTAACCATTAAATACAGAATTATTAACTTCCTTGTGTTTTTCACAGTACCAAAACATTCAGACTTTAATAGCCCTGTCCTTGCCTGCCCTAGAACAGAAGCAATGTTTTAACCCTCTCTTCCAGGTGATCAGCAGAGGCACAGAAATATTGGTTGATCTCTCTCCCAAAGCCACGAGCTGTCCATTTGCAGCTTTCCTTCTCCTAAAATGTGGTGCTCGACAGCACTCCTGCCCTGTTCTGTGTCAGTCGTGAGCCTCTGGTACCTTTCCAGGCCCTAAGGAAAGGATCTGACAGTATTTCATGGTCAGAGCATTCACCATGGCACTGCTCATAGGGGAGGGATTGAGGCTGCCCCTGACCCACGTGTCCTGGCTGTGTCACACACCTGGCTGCCCTTGGCCTTGGGCCGCCTCTTGCCAGACCTTCTAGCCCTTGAAGCCCAACTGTCTGGTGACAGCATGGCTGACAACCAGGAGAGTGAAGGAAAAGCCTCCTTAAGGCTGTGCCTCAGAAGCGTTTTGGGTCACTGGCGGTGCTTTAAGGGCAGACAGTGAGGCCCACGCAGAGCCCCCGACAGGCTGGCCTTGCACCCTGGCTCCTGGGGTGTGACCCGGCCTCTGGAGGGGCACAGCCTGGCCCACGGCCTCAGAAAGGCTGCCGGGGGCGTGGGGGAGGATGTGGCCCTCGCCCGACTCCCCTCAGGGCACCTCCCGTACCCCCGGGGC
>NW_010206867.1:0-811 GCF_000695765.1 Mesitornis unicolor
TGCTCCATTTGCTATATACAGAAATATACCTTGATATTTTGTTATTCTTCTAAATCAGTAGCTTAATTTCAGATCCTTATTTTTATTCTAGATACATTTTTTGACAAATCAGGTGCCATAAATCTGTGCTGTAATAATGAAAGGAATCTGTCCCTTTTACTAGGTTGTAAAGGGCTTGAAAGATATTAATGATCTATCTGAGTTTAGTAAATAATGAATGAATTCTGCTGAGGCAGGGACCAAGAGACCATTGATCAGTACCAGAAAAAACTTCTTAGGAAGTAAAAGACATCTTGGAAGCCATTGTAAGAGTCTGCTCACAATATAAGCCAGATGCTAAATAATGGTGTTTCTTCCACTCTGAGTACAAGCCCACAGCTGTGGCTTTGCTTAGAGTAAACTCAAGTACTGGTGAATACTGGGTACTTACTGCTAGAGGTCTAGCTTAATACAGAATATTACTGTAACTCCAAAGGCAGTGCAAATGCAAACTGGGTTTTCCAAGCACAGACCTGTGCTCTCATGTCTGGTAGATATCAGGTCCCGAAGCAGCCGGCTCAAAGACAGTAGCAGGTACAACTGGAAGAATTGCAGCCCTGGCAGTCACCTTCACGAACTAAAGCCCTCTCTGGAGCCAAGAGTGTCACTGCGCCTGCATCCAAAAGCTCTGACCTTCTGCCAGCGTGGAATCTGGCACAACTTCCTCTGTGCCAGACTCCGATGCAAATTTTGTACAGACAGTTAAGCATGCAGTAGCTGACTTAATTTCAAGATTAAGAACTTGTCCTTTAAGATACCATATTCAGTAATG
>NW_010206868.1:0-13274 GCF_000695765.1 Mesitornis unicolor
TGCGGAGGCTGCTCCCAGCCCGTGTTTTAAAAACAAAGCTAATTAATAATTTCAATAAGCCCTTCCCTTGCCACTTCCCCGCGCGCTCGGGACGGGGCTTTTTTATGAATCGGCTCAGCGTGGGGTCCCCAGGGGTGTCCCACTCGCATCCCCTGCCTGCACTGGGTGACTTCCAGTTGCCCCCCAGCCCCGTGCTGGGGTCTCTGCTCCTGCCTGGCAGATGGCACCCCATAAACCATGATGCGAGGTTCATTCACTCCCAGCCGGTGATGAGCTTTAATTTAAATCCTGATGGCACTTGATAATGAGAAGGGAAGGGAGCTGCGGGGGTGCCAAGCAGCTGAGAGGGGCATGGGGCCACAGGGTTTTGTGTGGAGCCTCAGTGGAAAACCACTGTGCACTGAGGGGACGTGGCTGAGGGACCCCTGGGGGCTCAGGGGGGGACATTTCTGCTGCAAGAAACTCAGATGCAACCTGGGACCTGTTGCAAATTCACAGCCCAGGTTCAAGCAAGGAGTCAGTCCAGGGGGGCACAGCGGCCACAGGGATCCCCCTCACACACACATCCCTATCCTGGGCACCCCTGGGATGTGGGGTTTGGGGGTCCTCTCCCCTCCACAAGCAGTCCTCTCTCCTGCCAAACCAATCCGCAGTGGAGCCAGGAAACCTGAGCTACTTTGGCTCATTAAAAACTCAGTCCAACCCTACCCGAGGCTGGCAGCCGCCCAGGAGGATCCCATCCTGCGCTCCCACACTCGGCCAAAATGAGAGCCTCCCCCAAAGCTCCCACCCACTGGATTCCCCCACTTTGCCCTGGACTCCCCACAACCCTTAAATATATCTGTTCCCAAAGCAGAGCCCTTCCCCTTACCCCAAAACTGGAACGTTGCTGGTGAGTGCTGCTTGCTGAGTCCTGGGACTGGGATGGTCCAAGGGCACAGCTCTCACCCCGCAACGAGCAGGGCACTGAGATGCCTGAAAACCAGCAGGTAGCTGGGGTGCAAGCCAGCAAAAGGAATGGAGAGAAACCACATTGGTATTTCGCGTTGTTTAAACAAAGGGTCGAGATGCAGACATGTGTTTGCCAGCTGGAGGGGGATCAGAATCAATAGGGAAGGAATAGGCTCTTTGGAGATTCAGGCCAATTGATTTAGAAACTAGTCAAAAATCCCCAGACCCACGGGGATTTGTTTCATGGGGTATTTTTTTATTCTGCTCCCTAACAGATACTCAGCTGGGCACTGAACGGGGGAAACCGAGGCAGTGAATGGGGCAATTGCTTGCACAAAAGCCACCCTGCAGTGCACACATGTAGGAGTTTCACATCCTAGCCCTTATCCACCGCACTGTCCAAGCTGCAAAGCTGCTAACACAGCTCCCATTGCTGTGAAGCGCAAAAAACTTCGGCAAATCTGGTGAGGATAAACTCTGCTCTCAGCCAAGGGACTTTGTTTGTTGAATTTTCTTCCTGCAGGAATTTCTTTCCCTGTCCAAGTTTCGAATCCACCTTCAAAGACGTCCTTTCTAATTTTCAAGACGCAACAGCCTGCAGCCTTGAACGTGGCTCTGGGCATCTCATGCTTGGTTTATTCTGCGTCTGGAGCAAAGTCTGGACCCGCTCTTGCGGGCAAAGTGGATGGTGGAGGGTGGCCATGGAGCAAACCCACTCTCATGGCCCTCATTGGCTTGGGGACACCCCAATTTCAGTGCCCTTGCTGTGGGTTAGCAGCATCCCAGCCATCCCTGGACCCCTGATGCCACGTCCCTGTGGTTTATCCCCTTTCCCGGCCCATTTGTTCTGCAGAGGTTTGTAACAGAAATACGGCTTTGGTCTGGCGGAGGTAGGAGAGGAAATGTTTGAGCGTGAAAGCACCGGGAGACGGAGCCAGGGCTGCGAGAACGGCCTGTCTCAACCAAGGGCAACACGAGGGACAGCGGTCGAGTGGGTAAACACGGAGGAATGCAGTCCTCAGCGAGCCTGAAGGCTGCATCCCACCAGCACATCAGGCACAGCGAGGTTTCGGTACCCGGCCATGCCCTGGTCACTCCAGCCATCCTGGTAGGGATTTGATGGCAGCCACGGAGATGCCCCAAGGGAGGAAACACAGACAAGGGGTGGCAGTGGGTTTAAGGGGGAGGATGTGAGCAAAAATGCCCCCATTGTAACCAGAAGTGTTAGATGTAGTGAACACCCGCATCCCTCATCCTCCTGATCCATCCCAGCCAGACTCCTCATAAAATGAGCATCCCCTTCCCCCGACAAAAGGTCCCACCCCGACCCTCATCACACCGATTTCCATCAGCGCAGCCTCCCCACCTCAGGCTACCACAGCATCTCCGTATCCCCCTGGGCACACAGAGGGGACACGCAGGGACATCACAGCACGCCCAGAACCCGTGGTCACAGCCCTCAGGGCTTCAAGAAGGGGAATTTAGCAGAGCAAAGCAGCACGGGAGGCTTCTCAGAGCCGAGCAAAGGGCTGTCCTCAAAGCAGGCTCACTTCCCCACACCACAGCCTGGGCTCCTCGGGAATAGCAGCTTAAAATATTTATTTGGCCAGAGGGAGATGCTTATTCTTTACATTATCCCAGCATCAGCCACCCCGTCCCAAGCCGAGCCTCTGCTGTGCGTGGTGCTGTACAAACACAGATGATTTACGATGCTGAGGTTCTTTCTGACGGCCAGACCTTAAAACTCCCTTCAGAGAGCTAAAAAAAAATTAATTTCAGAAAGGAGGAAAAAAAAAAACCCAACACAGCAGGAAACCTTAGCTGCCCCTGCGGCCGCTTGGTCGGAGCAGTGTGTGCACTATGCGAAACGTCAAATCTCAGGGTTTGGCAGCGGCCGTGGTCTCCATCAGTGACCAACAGCAAGAGGCCACCGAGCAGGGAGCCCAGACATCCCCCAGAAATGATAGATGAGGGTTCAGGATGGACCCATTGCCCTGGGATCGTGGTGGGAGGGTGCTCCTCGTGCCTACCCCACCCCAGGGTTTGCCACTGGTGCTGGGTGAAAATGAAACTCAGCTTCTCCCAAATCTCACAGCGATGTCCCCAGCCCCCTCTGCCCTTGGGGAGCACACAGCAGCCTCCGCACGCGAGGACCAGAGCCCGGAGAGCGTCACCAAGAGCCTGGAGCAACGCCTGGCTCCGAGCAAAGCTCTGGAGGGGGGAAGTGAGCGAAGGGGAAAAGTATGCTGCTCTGTAATGCATGGATCCGCTAGCACGTTGCTGAGATGCTGTGCTTCACCCCCAGAGCAGCTCCACATGGGGCAGGGGCAGAGCATCTGCTCCATGCCCATGTCTCCATCTCCAGCAAACATCTGGAAACACCTGGGATGTGCTCTGTGTGGCTGCTGAGGGAACGTGGAAGGTATCTCCCTTAAAATCCCCCTCGAACAAAGCAGCCCCCAGCCCCAATGCGCCAGAGTTGAGCTCAGCGCTTGGCCAAGGAGGGTGTTCACATCACTTTGGTCACCCTGGATCCCACCACGCAGCAAGGGAGGGAGGCGAGAGGAAGAGGAGGAGGAGGTCTGCATCCCTGCCTTGCAGATGTGCTCACCCCAGATACCCATCCCTTCATCCCAGGCATGGCCTGGCCTCTCCATCCATCCCTCAGCTCGCACCACTTGAATGAGAGAGGAAAAAAACCCCATGGACCAGGACACGCAGCTTCACCAGGGCAGATGGACAGAGACAGAGCCAGACTGGAAATACCAAGCTGTGCTCACTCCCGAGTGAGAAACACAGCCGAAAAGGCCAGCTGACCTCTGCCCCAGCCAGGTGTTAAAAAGAGAATAGGAAAAACAAGAAATAGCCCCTGTTGTGAGCACAGCTGCTGCTTTGGTCATTAAACCTCTGGGCGAACGTCCCCTGGAGAGGAGCCTCCTGCGCCGGGTGCCTGAGCCCAGGCGCAGCAGCAGCCAGGGGAGGGTTAGGGAATGGAAAATGCCCACAAATCGCTCGTCCTCAGTGCTGGTTCCTGGTGTAAGCACAGCAGAGGAACCTGAACCCCACCGTGGCTTCCTGCCCGCAGCTGTAAACCCCTTTCCGCTCGGGTTTTGCCAGAGACGTGACACTGCGAGAGGAGCCAGCGAGTGCCAGGAGCCAGCCTAAATCAGGATAAGCCCTGCCCCACAGCCAGGCATGGCCAGTCCTGCTCCATATCGTGGTCTAAGCCAAGGATGCCGCAAGGGGAGAAAGGGGGATCTGCATCTCCCATCATCCACAGGGGAAACTGAGGCAGAAGGGAGCTCTGCACTCACAGGGTCGCAGAGCCAGCTGCCTTTTCTGTTTAGACAACCCATGGTATTTCCAGAGTCATGCAAAGCTTTTATTTTTATCCCTTCTCAGCGTTGGCATGGAGAGGCTGACACACGCACACCAGTCTGGGTACTGGGCTGAGAGCGCCCACATCCCAGCCCCAAGGCTCCTTTACAACCCCGGTGCAGAGCACACTGCCCACTGCCTTCCCAGTCCGATGGGACCCCCTCCATCATCCCCATCCTCCCAGGAATGAGGCCAAACTGGGAGCAATAGGAAGAAGAAGCCCTTTCAAGAGGGGCTGAGACCCAGCAAACTCATTGCAGGGATAGCCCAGAGGAACCTTGCCAAGTGAAAGGCAAAGTGGAGGGAAGGGATGAAGCTCTCTGTGACAGGGACCAGCCCGGTGCTGTGAACTGCCATCACAGTCCACGGGCTGAGCCCCCCAAGCATCCCCCAGCCCCTTCCTACCCAACCTCCCATCTCCTACGCTGTTCCTGTGGCTGCTTTAAGCACAGGGAGGGGATACAGAATTCATCAAACCTCACATATCTCAGGGATTAAATCATCCAACTCATTTCTCCGAGGGAGAGAAGTCCAAAACCCCTTTTTTTCCCCTGCAAGCAGTCGCTTATTAGCTCTTGGCAGCGGGGCCGGGGCTGCCGAGTCCATCAGCTCACGGCCGCAGCGCCGGAGGCCGAGCATCGCTGCAGGGCCGGGAACCGCAACCGCGGTTCGTGTTTTGCCTTGGGGCTGTTTTCTACTTGCGCCCTCCCCCAGTAACGCTGCTCCATCCCGGGGGTCCCATCCCATCTGCTGATCCCAACGCTGCCTCCCAGGCTCTGCTGAATGCTTTCCAAAAGGGGAAACTGAGGCACACACCCAGGGAACCGATTTGGGACCCTCCTGTGCCCGCACTCCCCCAGGGTCTGTAAGAAACCCTCAGGCCCCAGCACACCCAGCTCTCCCAGTGCCGGCTGCTCTGCTCCAGCCCTTGGAAAGCGGAGACGTCCTCTCCCCGTTCATTATCATCTCCAGCAGCGTGACCGGTCACTGAACCGGTCCCGATCAGAGCCGAGTTTAGCAACACATCCCGCTGGGAACAAAACAACTTGGAGCTGAGCACAGGAGCGTTCCTGGCTGGAGGTTTCCAGCACCACTGACCCATCCCCAGCATGGCCAGGATTGGGGGGAGCCCCTGCCAGCTCCCATAAACAGCTGGGGATGGGAGACCAGCCCAGACCAGCACAACCATCACCCCCCAGCCAGGGACAGCTACAGCAGGGCTGGAATTGCCTTTGCTCCCCCATTGCGACCCCAGTTTGTCCCAGATGGCCCCACACTGGCACCCTGAACCCTGCAACTGGTCACCCACCAGCAGCCACACTTAATTTAGGTTTTTGCAATGGAGAGGACAGCTTTCCCCTCTCCTCCTCACCATTCACACAGGACAAGATGCAGATTCAACACCTCTGGCACATCTCAGCTGAGCACAGTGAGCTTTGGACCACGCTGGAGACAGGGATGGGGGATACAGCGCTGACAAGGCTTCCTCTGGCCACGACGACACTTTTGGTGATGGAAGGGTTCTTGGTGTCAGCACAGCAGTGGGAAGAGCTGCCAGTGATGGTTAAACCAAGAACAAGGGGGTGATTCAACGCGACTCCGAATGGAGCCCGTTGGAAACCATGAAAGCAAATATTTCGAGCCGAACACACAATTAGCCAGTGGGACCCATCACCACAAGATGCCACTCAGGCCAAGGCTTTAGTAGGGTTTTATATAAATACATAAGAGAAATATGTGAAGGCTTGCCCACATGTGGGGAGACTGGGGACATTGGGGTGGCAGAAGTCAATGAGAGCCATCAGAAAGGAGTTGGGGACGCAGAAAAGGCATCACCAAGGTACCATGGTCATCTTCCCTCGCCCTGTCTGGGCCGGCTGCAATGGAAACACCTGAGTCGTGTCTGGTCCTCCCTGGGGTTTGGCCTTCATCCTCGCCTCCTTCTCCTTCTGCTCCAGTACTTTTCCTCTCAGAAGGCAGGAGCCAGCCAGACACTTCCCTCGCACGACATCGGCTGCCTCGGGAACCCTGTGCTCCCCGGGAAATGGTCACTCACTGCCATGGTCCCCATGGTGGGGGCTGCATCCCCTTGGAGAAATTAATTAGGATGCTCCTATTTAGGGCTAATGACCTCTATAGTAAAACCAGCCCCGTCCTGGCCAGCAGGAGAAGGCATGGTTGGGGAGATCTTCATAATAGCTCTTTTCTATTAATAAATATTACCACTGAGATGACACCAAGCTCATGAGCTGCCCCCAGCAGCATGGGGCGGTGGCGGTCCCCATAGCCCCCACACTGGTGTTCTTCTCCTTAAACACACAGATGGGCTGGAGGGACATGGGATGATGGATGCACAGCCCCGATCCGAGGAGTAATCTCCGTGGCCCCACTGTATTATTGCGTATTGCAGATTTCCCTATATTGCTTGGCAGCGCACGAGTAAAAAACAGGCCCTGTCAAAACCCCAGAGATACTCGGAAACCGCTCCAGATATTACAGCTATAAATTCAGCTCATTTTTCTCACTGCTAAGAGCTGCCAGGGACTTTGACTTCATCCATCTCTCTGTAACCTTTGTGCCAGACCCTGCAGCACTCGTCCCTCTGCAGCTCCTCCCCGGTGCCACAGACCCTGCCTGTCTCCATCCCTGTCCCCATCCCACCCCTCTGAGCCCCCATCCCTGCTTTCCCACTCCCTCAGCCCCCTCATCCATGCTGAGTTACCCCCTTTCCTCCAGACCCACAGGTTGGGGTTCCCCAGACACGCTCAGGCTGCAGTGGCCACCCCGAACCCTCCCTTGCTCTCCCCACAAAACCAAAACCCATCTGCTCTGCCCAGCATCCCTTCTTCTGTTTTCTCCTTTTCTCCTCTTTCAAGGAATAAGGATCCCCATGGGAAACGGGTCTCTTTCCTTCCCAAAAAACGCCCAGTGGGGTTTTTCCCCCTTCCCTGAGCCAGGTTATTCCATTCTCACACTTGGCCATGCCCACACAGGAGCAGGGGATGAACCCAGCCCTCTCCCCTCCCTGCAGCAGCATCCACGGCCATTTCCAAAACTGTTCCAGGAGCAATCCTCTGAGGGCTGCATCCTCACACCCCTCTCCCCATAAACACTTTCCGTCCATCCCACGGAAGAGCAGGGCTGTGATTAACCCAGGATCATCCCCAAGCTGGGTAGAGCTGGGAATCGTCCAGGACATGGACTCATCACCCAGCCCTTCCCCTGGCCGCTCATCACCCAAATATTTGAGGCTCTGTTGTGCAAAGGGATGGAGCAGAAATCTGCTCAGCTGTTTGCAAGGGGAGGTGGGCACCTCATTTCACCCTGGATGGGGTTTTCAGCATCGCCCGTGTAGCAGAAGCAGCACCGGGAGCGTTGCCTTTGGGTCTGGGACACTGGGGCTCACCGCTCCCATTTGCTCCAGTGGCAAAGGGGACAAGTGGGAAGAGGCACTGGGAAACATCCCTTGGGTCCCTTCCTTCAGCCCCAGCCTTGGCCCTAAAATGGGGCAGCAGCTTTGGGGGTACAGAGGTTAACTGAGCACCCCGAGACTCTGCTGCAATAGCTATCAAGTGCAGGTGAAATCGCATCCCTAAAAACAGTCTCGACTTCCCACCCAGGGCTTTACTGATGGTAAAAATAGGAGTGAAATATTTTGGTTGCATTAATAAAAAAACGTTGCCTTCGATTCCAAGGCAGATTTTTCCAAATGATCTGTTTTACGGGAAACGTCTTATTTTTGTTTTTGTATTATTTTGGAGTGGAAAAAAAAAAAAAAGCAGAATATGGGGCCTTTCCAGTGAAACTAAACCCCCCCATCCTGTCCAGCTCCAGTCGCTGCTCTCGCTCTCCTCTTCATTTAAACAGAGATCAACCAAGGCCCAGAAATGGAAAAGGCAACGCACCGGGAGAGGCTGCTGTGACGACGTCTCTGCCTCTCCTGGCAGCACAGGAAATCTCCTCTCATGAAAGTTGTCTTGGTGAAAATCCCAGCTTGGTTTAAACAAACTCCAGAGGCCCCGATAGCCAGGATTATCAATCTCAGCCCAGGTTTGTTTTGCTGGCCGTGGTTTTGCTCCTGCGCGGAGCCGGCTCCACTCATTGCACAAGATAAACTCTTCGCAAGCCACGATGAAAATTGGAAGCAAAGGAGATGAAGGGAAACGGCAAATAAATCAAGCTCCTCCTTGTTTTCCACCTACCCGAGCTCCATCCCTTATCGCCCCGTGTGCTCCCAGTCCTTCCCTGGCACAGCTCCACGGGCACAGCTTTTACATTGCCTCCTGCAGCTGCCTTCCCTCCTTTACTGGAATATCTTTCTCCTCTTTCCTTTCCAGTATTTTCAGGTGATCCGAGGTGAGAGGGAACAGAAATTTTCCTGTGCTGCTGTCCCTCTGGCCCTGCCCTTTCCGCTGTTGCCATAGGGGTGACCTGCTCCGATGCCCAGCAGCATCTCAGGCTCTTCCTGATCTTTTCAGGCGAGGTTCAACGAGGGGTGAAGCAGCTCAGCCACTTTCCAACCAAGTAGCTCAGCTCAGCAGCAGCCTGGTTCCAATTATTCCCCCAGACGGGTGTAAGGCAACAACCAGCCCCAGCCTGGGAGGGTTTAACCCCTTTGAGGATGGAGGATGGGGCTGCCTGGATGCTGCATCCAAGCCCTCCATCCCCACCAGGGCCAGGGATGTGAATGGCAAAGCTGGGGCTGGGCTAAAACAGGGGTTTCTGGACCTTTGCATGGACAATCTAGGATGGTAGATACCCCCCACAGCCTCTCAGTTGCCCCCTGGACTCATCTGGCTGTGGAGAAGAAAGAGAGGGGGCAAACTAGGCAGGATTGCAGGATTTGGGAGCTGGAACTGCAGGCAGTTAAAAGGGACGCACGTCATCCCTTCACTTCCATCCTCATCCCTCCATCTCTTCAGTCCTGGGGTCCCCCTGCCAACCCACCATGCCCCCCAAAGCCCAAGGGCCTTCTTTGCCTTGAAGAGGATGGAGGACGCCTGGCAGCCCCCATCACGATCCCAAAAAGGGAGTGAAACAGAGCCTCTGCATCCCGCCCGCTGCCTGCCAGCGCAGCCCGAGAGCCAGGGGTTAAATCCCCAGGCTGGTGAGTCAGAAAATCTTTGATGCAGCCAGAAGGAGCTGAGTAATTTGTGTATCTGCAGAGGTCACATTGCCTCCTCTCTTTTTATGTCTGTTACTCATGCTGCTCCTTCCCACTCTCCCTCCGCAGCCTGGACTCTCCAACTCACCAGCTCTTTTCACCATCATTACTATTAATTACTGGTATTAGAGGAGCCCCTGGCAGCAGCTCCCATCCTGCTCGGTGCCTGTTCCCATCGAAGGCAGAGCAGCCATCGGTGCCAGAGCCTTCACAGTCGCCGCTCGCCTGTTCCCCTTCATCCCCCTCACTCCTCCTGGGGTATCCATCGCATTTCGGCTTAGGCCTGGATGGCAGCGCTTCTATAGGAGAAACCTTGCTGCTGGCTCTGCATCTTATTGTGCTCAAAGCCACTTAACCCCTGAGCTGCAAACCTTGCAGGGCAGGGAGGGCTCTGCCTTTTGCACCTCTGGTTTCGAGATTTTTGGCTCCCCTGCGCTCCCAACAACGACCGTGGCAATTAACCACTGCAAAATCACAACCCAGCTCCGGTTAATGAGGCGCATCCCGAAGTGCAGCATCTCCCAAGTAACAGCTTCAATAATCTCAGGTTGCTACACAGCACCGGAGCAGCCAGGAAGACTTCCCTGCGTTTAATCAAATCACTTCATTAGGTTGTTTAATAAGCAAGGGAGCTCTGGGAACACCGGGGTTTCACCACTCTCAGCGTTTGGAGAAGGAATTTATGGCAGAGCTATTAAGGCCCAATCAATCTGCCTTTAATCCTCCCGCAGCCTCCACGCCGCATAAACCTTCCCCCTTCCCATTGCTCTGGGTGATTTTGGGGCCACCCCACACATGCGGATGCTTCCCCGGGACATGACCCAGGCACAACGCGTGACCGTCCCCACCCCAGCTGCAGGGATGGGGGTTTCTGTGCGTGACCTGGGGACCCTGCAGCACACGAGGGATCAGAGAGGAAAAGTGCTGAGCCCTGCTGGATTTGTAGTGCAAAACAGAAACCACAGGAGCGGAGCCGTGCGGCGCCTCGTCCCGCACACCCAAAGTTATTTGGGCTTTTGCCCAGGGGTGTCAGCACGAGACCAAGTCCCCCCTGCCTGTCCCCGCCGCCAAGAGCTGAAGTTATTTTGCTGAATGGCTGTTATTCGTACTCCCTGCCCCTTTACACTTGAGGACAGCAATAGCAATTTAATAGGGGGACAGTGACCCACGGGCAGCCATCGCCATTCCCACCAGCCTTGGTGGCCCCAGGACCAGGATGGTGGCCCAGGCACAGCATCCCACAGCCCAAGGGAGCATTTTCAGCCTGGGGATCGCAATCCCAGCCGGTGCCCGGGGTACAAAGCAGCTGCAAGAGCAGGAGGCTGTGACCAGAAACCTGGGGCACTCAGGGGGCTCCAACCAGGCGGTGCTCATGGGTTTAGGAGAGCTCAGCCCTTGCTAAGACCCAGGTGTTGCCAGAAACCTGGCTGCTTGCTCAGGCAGGAGCTGAGCTGCTTGGACAGCCTGGGCAGGGGAGATTGGAGCTGACAGAGACCCCTCTGGTCCCTTCCTTAAAGAGAGGGACCCTCAAGCAGGCACCTCCCGAATGCCTGTCCCAGCGGAGCTCGGGGCATCCTCGCTGCGCTGCCGCCGTTCCCCTCCAGATGGATTTGCTTTGCATTTTCCAAATTGGGCCTTTGTGTTTCCTGCGGATTTTTCTAACCCCTCTGTCCTCTCTGGTATTCGCAGATCTTCCCAGCTCTGCATCCTCAGAGGATTTGGTGCGTGTGTTATTTCCTCCCTCATCCGGAGCGCTCCCGAAGCCCAGTAAACACAACCGGTCCCCGTGGACCACCACCAGACCTGCACTTCCCATCTTCTCTGACTCGCAAAGCCCTGAAAATCCACAGACGAAGACACAAACATTTCTACAGCAAATTCACATCCGCAAACCCCAAACATCTGCCGGTCATGGCTAAAAATGCCTGTGCAAGGCACCAAAGCCCACCTGATGCAGTTCACGATGGGTCCGAGCATCCTCAGCTCCCAGCAGAGCTCCAGCATAGCACAGAAAGCATCACCTTTGCTGGCTCCTCTCCTGATGCCCCTGCAGTTTCCCCATGCTTAAAAACCAGCTGCAATCACTTGCTGAAAGTGCAGGCTCCCACTTCTCCCTGCAGGAGGGTATTTGATACCTCCCCAGCTCATGCAATCACTCACACTCAGTAATTACAGCTGCTTCTCGCCCCACACCTGGGAAGACCCGAGCCACTGCTGGAGGTCGGGTGTTTGCAGGCAATGCCAGCCCTGGGCATGGCTGTGCCTTTCCTTTGCTGTGCCACAGCTCAGCCTGATGCACTGCAGCTCCCATCGCGTTTCCCAGCCCTCTGCTACCCTTCCTGGCCCCTCACACCACGGGAAGCCGCATCCTCAGGGAGCATTTATTCCTTGAGAAATCAAAGCAACACACCCCGGCCTCATCGCGTTTCTTCCCTTCCTTTTATTTTCCCTTTTTTCTTAATGAGCGGTCCCTGCCGTGGCCATCCCAGCCTCTCCACGAGGAGCCGGGCACGGGCAGGATCTGTGCAAAGATCTGGCGAGCTGCGGCTGCCGAGCCCTCCCACCCCGGCAAGCACCAACGTCTCATAATAAATACATAGCTCAGGGCTGGAAAATAAACGTCTTTCTGCTGCTCTCTGCCTGGGGAGGCCGGCTCTGATACTTTAATATTGCACACTTATTTAGATGGAAGCAGAAAGGGACAGAAGGCCGAGTGGAGCTGCCAATGCTGTAAAATCAGCTGTCAGGAGCCTGCCCAGAAGCTGCCGTCCTCTGGCCATGCCCACCACCGCATTTGTCGTGGAGGGACAGCCTGGAGCTGAGCCAGAGCAAAGCACGGCCCCTGGCACCCATCAGAGCCATCAGAAATGAGCGCTGAGCACCCACCAACTCAGTGCACCCATGGAGCTGGCCTCAGACAACCCGCCCGGGTCTGGTCCGGTCAGGATAAACACCCTGTTCCCCGGACAACAGCCCAAATCAGCTCCTCTCCAGGCTCTTTCCCGGAGCCAGCGCTGCCCCACGCCACCGCTTGACGCCTTCGGATGAGCAACGGGTGTAATGGCTGCAATTAAGAGAGAGAGACGGAAAACCCCAGGGAGCTGCAGCTCCGCTTTCCCAAATAAGCGGCAGAGGAAGTGTTTTCATCCCCAAGGCATCTGTGCCGCTGCTTCCAGCTGAGGCAGATGCTGTGGTAGCTGTGTCCGCAGCCTCCCAGGACCCGTCCCTCCCGGGGGTGGAGGGTTGCAGATGCTGGAGGCCTTTGCTGTGGTCCCCTGCATCTTCCCAACACGGCAAAGGGACACAGCAGCCTGGAAAAGTGTCACCGGTTCCTCCTTTAGCTGCCACCAAGCCCTGCCCGAAACAAGGGAGGTCCCAGGGCAGCAAACAGCACTGGCCTGGTGTGTGTCTGCAGCAGACACCGTCCCTCTGTCCCCCAAGGGGGGATTCAGCATCTCTGCATCTTTCCCCCAGCACCAGGGGACGTGGGGCAGCGGGGACGAGGGGGGAGGAGAGGAGCGGGGAGCAGGCGTTGCGTCCCGCACCATTTGTTTATTTTTCAGTGCAGGCCGGGGCTTTGCTGGAGCTGGAGGAATTCATCTCGCTGAAAGAGCCTTGTTTTTCATGGAGGAAATGAGACAGCGCGCTTTTAATAGGAAATAAAAACACATAAAATAAAGAGAAACTGAGACACGGGCCTGGAAAAAAGCGGAGCCATCCAGCTGCGTCTCGCCAGCAGCACGGCCCCTGCCAGCAACCCCAGCGGCTGCACCGGCCACGG
>NW_010206868.1:13327-16720 GCF_000695765.1 Mesitornis unicolor
CCTCCAGCCCTGCCCCTCTACTCCGCTGCTGCACTTGTGGGGTAGCAGGGGGTGCCTGGGGGGGCTCTGGATGGTTGGGTAAGTGGTTGGATGGAGGGATGGATGGAGGGAGGGAGGGATGGAGGGATGGAGGGATGGGTGGAGGGAGGGATGGAGGGATAGAGGGATGGAGGGATGGGTGGAGGGAGGGATGAAGGGATGGATGTAGGGATGAAGGGATGGATGGAGGGATGGATGGATGGAGGGATGGATGGATGGAGGGATGAAGGGATGGATGTAGGGATGAAGGGATGGATGAGTGGATGTAGGGATGGATGGATGGTTGGATGGAGGGAGGGATGGAGGGAGGGATGAAGGGATGGATGTAGGGATGAAGGGATGGAGGGATGGATGGATAGAGGGATGGAGGGATGGAAGGATGGAGGGATGGATGGAGGGAGGGAGGGGTGGATGGATGAAGGAATTGAGAGATGGATGGAGGGATTGTTGGTGGGTGAATGGAGGGATGGATGGTCACATCAATAGATCCAGCTGTTGTCCTCCAAGGAAATCACTGATGCTTTACAACCAACCTCCCTGGCGTTTGCATTAAATAAAACCCCAAAGGTTTGACCCTTGCAAATGTGCCACCAACATTCAGTAGGTTTTATGCAGGACTGGAAATTAATGTTGACACATCTCAACAGTGACAGTTGGGGTATTCAAGCCCGGCCGACCTGCCAAACATGAGCAGGGGCTGCACGCAGGACAGGGGCAGTACAAGGAAATGAGGTTATTAAAAATGTGCCCAGCGAGGAGGGCAGAGAATGGACCATGGAGCACCCACAGGTGAGGAAGCCGAGGACATTGGGAAGAAGATAAGGGCAGAGCCACGAGGCACCTGGTGGGAGGGATTGCCATCGCCCTGCAGACAAATGGACACAGCTCCCCAGGTACGGGCTGCCTGCGGGAGGGGAGCAGCACCGGCTTCAGCAAACACGCAAGGAAAAGCAGCCAAAGGCTGGGGAAGAGTTGATCCAGCTGCATGCGTTATAGGGATTTGCACCGGGATCAGAGACCATTCATGGCTCATAACTCATTTGCATTGATTAAGTGAGGCAATTAAAGAGCAAGGGAAGGGCTCGGTGGTGGGAGATGGTGGCTGTGCAGGGGAAGAGGTGGGGGAATAGCCCTGGAGAGCAGTTCACGGCTTTATGGCCTCACAGCAAATATCTGATTAAATCAGAATGAAATGCACATCTGGAGGCGGTGTGGGGAGTGTCCGTCCCCTCTGTCCGGGAGCCTGGGGCTCATCCCGGCAGCATCGCACAGCCCCGCATCCCTTGAACCCTGCGCCAGAGCTGTCCCATCACAGCTGGGACACGTGGGTGGACATCCCGGGCTGGTGGCTCCTTGGACCATCTGCCATCCACGGCTGGCACCAGCACCGTCCTTTGTTCCAGCAGCTGGAAATCGTCCCCAGGGCCTGGGATGGACCCCCTCTGAGCAGCAGCTGCAGAGCCTGCGTTTCTCCTAATGCCTTTTTGAGCAGGCAACCAGTGGTGTGGCAAACCCCAAGCCTCACACACCAAGTCGGAGCTCCCGAATTCAAGGCTGAGCGTTCCCCATCGCGCTGGTGCTGCTCACCCAACTACTGCCCGGTTTCTTTCCACCCAACGCCGTCCTGACGTAGGAAATCAAACTCCTCCTGACGTAGCTTTTGGCTATGGAAGCAAACAGCCGTAGCTACGGATGCAAACAAGCGATGTTTCCATACCAGGCTGCCTCTGGCCCTGTCATGCTTCCCTGCAGGGAGCCGCACCCAGGGCTTGAGCCATGCACGAAGGGCTGGGAGGTTTGGTGACATTTGGTGGCATTTCTTAAAAAAACAGGGGACAGGGGTGCCTCGAGCTGTGCCATCCCTGTGCCCGGGTCCTGTTGGCTGTGTGCTGCCATCCCGGAGCTACAGCAGCTCCCGGCAGTGGCACAGAGCCGGTATCAGAGAGCGGTTAAAGCCTTTGAAACCGCTCCTCAGAGGCAACCTGCCGGGGATTTCACACTTCAAGACAACCTCACTCGGAAACATTTAATTGGGAGGGCTGGGAGGGACAGTGGAGGATGCCTGGGGCTTCCTGCAGGGAATGGAGCTGGAAAGGAGCTTGCAGTGCAGGGGCTTGGGCTGCAGCGCTTGTCCCAGCGCAGGGGCAGAGCTGTGAATCCCCCAGGATCATCTTTGCCATCTGGGGAAAGGTTGGGAGAAGGAGGCAGGAAGAGAAATGGAGCAGGAGTCTTCAAATTACTCCTGCAGCCACTTCCCCAACAAAAGCCCCTTCAGTCCCAGCGCGGCCGCCCCTCGCGTGCAGCCAAGAGCAACATTTGTGCATGTGGAGCTACACGGAAACGCGTTTATTTTTCAGCGCATTCGCTGAAACGCTGCGTGCTCTGGTGGGGAGAGGCAGCGACCAAGGCTGGCTCCTCAACCGGTGGGAGCAGGCAGAGCTTTCACCCATGTGGGACCAGGATCCGCTTTGAAATCCACCCCAGAGCCCCTGCGTGACCCCATCCTCATCCCCTGACACCCACATCCCTTCTCCCAGCAGCGACGGCTGCGTGATGCCCACCCGAGCCCTCCCTCTTGCACCCAAGCAGCCCCATGATGGGGGGCAGTGGGTGCCATCCCATTTGAGCAGTGGGTGCTGAGCTGGGGGGCTGCAGAGGGCAGAAGGGGCTCAGCTACCCCCCATGCACCGGCCACATGAATTTGCAGCTGCTTCCTGGCAAAGGGTGCGTGTAATCACTACCAGACCTCGTTACGCTGCTCGCTAATTAACCCTGGGCTGCTGCGGTTTCCCCTGCAGGATCCCTGGCTCAGAGCCGCAGAAGCCCCCTCCGCATCCCCAGTGCTTGGGAGGTGAAACTGGAGTGAGAGGCAGCAGCAAAGCCTGGGAGCAAGCAGCACGGCCCCCCTGCAGTCAAAGGAACACAGACCCTGGAGGTGAAAGCTTTTCTTCAGCTTAAAAACAAGCAAACACCTTCCCAGCCCTGCCCTGGGGCAGCTGCAGGGATGGACCCTGCTGGGATCAAGGCCATCTCTGGGGCTGATTCCCTTTCAAACACCTGGGGGTCTCCTGGAGATTGCACCAGGGGTGACAGTGTTTGCTCATGGTTTCCCATTAAACACACCTGAATGGAGACATTTACTTAGGATTTCGCATTATTAACAGGCACGGCAGGAAAAGGTCGGGGAAAGAAGAACCTGATGTTATTTCCCAGAGGAAACGCCGAGTGAGGGGACGCTGCCGGGGCTCTCTCAGAGCAAAGGGGAATTTTCCCCTTTAAAACACCCAGACAAAGAATCATCCAAAAAAAAAAGTGCTGGAGGGAACCCCCCCGGGTTGAACAGGATGCGGCTGC
>NW_010206868.1:16754-18118 GCF_000695765.1 Mesitornis unicolor
TAACCACTCATCACCAGCCCTCGGGGGCGTTACGTGAGAGGATTAATTAAATTTTACACACAGAGCTTAGCGCAGGGCTGGGTGTGATCATGTATTATTCATGCGTTCAATAACACAGCTGATTTATTAATGAAAAAGGTCAGGCTCCCTGGAAGTGAAGGCTCCTTGTAAAATCACTTTGAGCTGGGAGATTTCGGAGAAGCTGCAGCCGCTGCCGGCCGGGACACGGAGAGCACGGCGAGAGCTGCCCTGTTCCTCCCAGCACATTAATCCCCACGCTGCTTCGGAGACGCACGTTCCTGCTCCAGCACAGGCAGACAGCTGCAGAAATATATATATATTATAATATACGGGAGCCTGGAGGAGTATAGCAGCGTCTATGGGGGTGGTTTCTGGCTGCCTCCTCCCCGCAGCCGCTGCTGCAGCCATGGAGGACCTGGGGAGCCAAAGAGACCCAGAGCTTCCACATCAGCATCTCGGGCTCGCAGGGAAAAAAAGGGAGAAAGCTGCAGGCAGCCAACCCCTCCCTTCAGCGCGGAGCCGGCCGGGACAGAGCTGTGGGCAGGGAGAGAGCAAGGGCTGGAGCCATCTCCAGAAAATGAAATAAGAAAGGAAGGAAATCCTTACAGAGGGAGCTGCTTTCCCTGAGGTTGCTCCTGGGGACTCATAGCCCACCGGCCTCACAGCTCTGTGCCGGGCACCCCCTTTTCCTCTCCTCATTGCTTTTGAGGTGGGCAGCAAACGCCGTGCGTGGGGCTGAGCTGCAGCCAGCCTGGCTCTTCCTGGGGAAACGGGGATCACATCCTGCGTTTCTGTGACCCCAGGGCTGTCTGATGTCCCTGACAGGGAGCAATGCTCAGTGTGTCTGTGTGTGATGGCTGAGAGCACCCCCAAAACTAGACTCGTGGCTCAGGTTCAGCCCTTCCCCTCCACGCTGGAGGCACCAAACATCCCCCTTTCCCCCCTCTCCTGCTCCTGGGGTGCTCAGCTCCGCAGTAGAGTTAAAACTGAGCAATGGGTCCCGGGGCTCCCAGGCACAACGTGCTCCATCCTGTGGTTCCAAAGGGAAGGATGGAGAGGAGAAGGGGGGCATAAAGACACCCCGGGGTTTGAGGACCATGCAGGTGGGGACACAGCCAAGGGGGACAGGAGGTCAGAGATGAGCAGGTTTTGGGGAGAACGGGGCTTTTCTGGACACCTCTGCTCGGTGGGCTGAGGCTGGGAGGGGACCAGGAGCCCTGGGCAGTGGGTTGCCATCCATCCCTGCTTGTTTTGTCATGGGGGCATCTCTCACGGAGCTGCTGCAGCCGGGGTCAGCAGGAGAGAGGAGCTGGGTCCTGGAAATGGTTTATCCCAGGGTGAAC
>NW_010206868.1:18149-18368 GCF_000695765.1 Mesitornis unicolor
CAGGGGGAGGAGGAGCCACGGGTGCCTCCGCTGGGGACGATGGAGCAGAGGCAGCCGTCCTTGCTCCGCTCAGCCTGCACACGCTGTCCTCGGAGAGATCCCATCGGGTGGACGGTTTCCAGCGGAAATCAAAGGAAAACAAAGCAAGAATTTATCAAGGCACACAGAGCGCGGCCGGGGCACGGCTCATCCTGGCCTCCCGCTGTGGGCGCCCCGAGG
>NW_010206868.1:18563-20955 GCF_000695765.1 Mesitornis unicolor
GTGGTCGGAAAAAAGCCACTTTGATCATGGTTAATTATTGCTCAGGGGCTGACAGCACCCATGTGAGCACCACAGCACCCAGAACACCCCCAGCTCTGCCCACGGACCCCCAGCAGCCCCCGCCTGTCCCCAGGGGTTTATCCACATCCCAGCGCCCACCCTCCACGGAGGAAAGGCGGACACAGCACAGGGGATGCACCCCAAAAACCAGGGCACAGCAGAGAGGAACATCACCACCCCGAACCCAAGGGGACCGTCCCATCCCTCCAACGCCACCTCCTTCTAGATGCTCATTTTACCTCCCTAAATTGCAAAGCAGTGCCAGGACCCCAAGTTTCCCCCAAACGGCTCAATTCAGCTGAACAGCAGCAAAAGCAGCGAACGCCCACGCCCTGCTTCTTGCTCCTGTTTATCTCCAAAGCTTTTATATGTTGGTTTTTTTTTTTTTCTCTCCCTTTGAAAAAATAAAAGGAAAGCATGCCTGCCTTTAATCTGGAGGAGCGTTTGCAGCTCGGAAGAAGGCCCGAGCCAGGGCTGAGCAGGGCAGGGGTTCGCTGCAGTGGCCCCTGGCAGGGCTCAGCTCTGCAGGGTGAAGAGGCTGCGGGACCTTGGGATTTGTTTGCTGGCGTGGGGAGCCGGGTGGCAGGAGCAGGAGCGCTGATGGGTTTCCCAGGCAGCTGATGTTTTGCCTTGCTTTTTCTTTTCTCCCCCCCCCTCCTCTATTTTTCATATTTCAGATGCTTTAGAGAGAAAAGCAGCCTGTGCAACATTTGGGAGGGGAGTTTGGTGCCGTTATAATTTATTAATCTCTGCACGGGTTTATATTTGGCTCCCAGTGTGTCTATAACCCTGTTTGCAGAGAGGTTTGGGTTTGGGTACCAAGCTCACCTTGGAGGAGGAGAAAGAAGAGATGAAGGAGGAGGAGGAGGGCAGCACCAAGCCCTCAAAGCTGGAGAGAAGAGACCTGGCATTGAGGGACAGCTTTGGGGACAGAAAGAGATGGGGCCCTTGGGTTCAGTGCTTTGTAAGAGGGCTCTGAGGGTCCCCACTTGTAGGAAACACGGAGTGAGATTCCCCCCATGCAGGAGCCTCCGTCAATGGGCTGGAATGAACCTGTTCCCTCCCGCTGTTTGTTCAGGAGCGCTGGGAGGCTTCGCAGAGGAGCCAAGCGTTCAAAGGGCCTTTGAGAACATGAATTGGAAGCTGTGAGCAAGGAAACGCTGCGTTTTTTCCTTCTGCTCCTTGGACAGCCGCACTGGCAGCCTTCAGAGCCACCTTGGTGTCCCGGCGGGACACCCCGCTCAGCCTCAAAGCGCAGAGCAATTGCCACCGGCAAACGGCCTGGGGCTTCCCCTGTCCCTGTCCCCTTCTAAGGGATGGGGAGCTGCTGTCACATCGCAGCAGAGCTCCGGGTTTGGGCATCATCCCCCTGGGGAGCAGGGGCAGGCCCTGGGCCAGGCTGCTGCAGATCAGGGTGCAGCGGTCCCAAAAACCGGGGCTGGGAAGGTGTCAGCATCCTGTCAGGATGACACCCATGGGCAGAACCAAGCAATACCCAAACATCTGCACCCTGAGCCCGGGCACAGGTCATAAATCACGGCGGCAGCAGAGTCCGTGACACCCGACGGGACTTGGCGATCCCTGCGGCTGGCGGCTCCCGCGTGGATTCGCACTTGGCTGATCCTGCGCAAACGGCTCTCCTGGCTCCCCTGCAAAAGACCAGAGGCTCTCAGAGGTATTTCAGCTGCGTGCTCACAACCAGCCGCCCTTAGCCACGGAGATGTTAGCAGCGTAAAGCGAACACACGTCCAGGGACAGGCGAGGGAGCGACTGGATGAGGAAACGCTTCATAGTTTCCAGCTCTGTTCCAAATTAAGCACTTAACCTTTTCAAACACTTTTTACAGTGGTTGTAATATGCTCTGACCCTCCTGGTGCTGAGACATCCTCTCCCAGCACAGCCCAGGGCACCAGCCACGCTGGAAGGGGAGAGGCACCGGCGCCTGCAGATGGAGATTTAAGAAATTTGGCATTTTGGGTTTGCAGGGAGGGGGATGAGAGCACTCACACAGAGACCATTGGGTACCCAGAGCCTCATCTGTGAGGCTGGGAGCTGTGGGATGGGCTGCAGAGACATTCCTGGGTGCTGGGAGAGTTGAGTCCACCCCATAATAACCCACAGACCCCAAGAGACCAGGGAGTTATTACACGAGGCTCCAGGGCCCCAGCGGCAGCCTGTAATTAGGGTGGGATGGGGCAAAGGCTTCCCCAGCCAAACCAGCAGCTCCCAGCGCTGGTCACCATGCAAAGTCAGCGGCTGGGGGAGGAAAAGGGGCAATTTGGGGTTTGCTGTCCCTCCTCTGTGCCCCCCTGGAGAGCTCTGGAGGCAAACC
>NW_010206868.1:21024-24278 GCF_000695765.1 Mesitornis unicolor
AGGGGCTGCTTTGGGTGGGCATCACTTGGGGGTGGCACTCAGTCCATGTAGCACGTCCAGGGCAGGGGACAGAGCAGCAACAAGGGGACATGGAGCTGGCACCCCCTTATTTTTGGTACGGGCTCTTTTTCAGAGCCGCATGGCGCAGAGCAGCTGGGGCTGGGGTGTGGGACGCGAGCGAGTGGGGCCGCAGCTGGCCACTGATTTCACAACCCCGGGCATCCCACGGGAGGAAGAGGAGAGGAGCAGACAGCGGGCGAGGATTCACAGCCGAGGGCTGCCTCTCATCCCCCTCCTTGCCAGAAACAGCCTGGGCTGAGCCCTTGCAGCTCAGCGCACCCAAGAGCCGCTCTGAAACACCTCCCATGGAAACGGGGTGACCCCAGGAGCCCCGGGAGCATCGGACAATGCCGACACACGGGAGCTGTGGTGAGAGCGTCGCCCCGACTGCCCATGCCCGAGTCAGAGTTTCCAGCAGGGCCCCGGGGCTCGCTCGGCAGTCGCGCCGTCTCCGAGTGACCAACTCCCTCCAGATTGCCTCAAATCTCAGTTCAAGAATGTTGTTTGGGCTGGAGAATGTAGAGCTGCAAAAGAAAAAAGGGAAAAGGGAGGCCGGGGTGAGAAGGGAGGTCGAGGGAGGCTTCGTCCTGCCCTTCCGCGCCGACCTTTGCATTTTTGGAGAGGAGGCTGCAGCCACCTGGTGCAGACGTTTGCCAGATGTTGAGCACGTTCCCTCTGCCCTGCTTGGCCAAGGATGAGCCCCAAAGGCACCAGCTGGTGTCTGCAACCCCTGAGGATCTCCCTGCACTGTGGTTACTAATTAATTGCTCCGTTGCAACCATTAATGGTTGCTCCATTACCCTGCCTGCTCATGCTGTGGCCACCCTCGGAAATCAGGTGGGGGCTTCCTGGTTTTGGCAGAGCCCCAGCCACCCTGCAAGATGCTCACCATGGGGCATGGCTGGAGGAAGGAGAGGGTTCCCTGCATAGCACAGAGGGATGGAACGATGCAGAAAAGGGCACTCTGGAGAAGTCTCCCTGTGCTTCACAGAGGCTGGGAAGAGCCAGGACTAGCGAGGAAGAGGAGGTTTGGTTGTAAATATCCAGAAAGACCTCACAAACCTGGGAGTTACGGGCTGGCTCCAGAGCCCGTCTGCTCAGGTGGTGATAGCACAAGCCTTGTCAGGAGCCCTGGAGCAAAGAAGGGGCTCCAGATCATGGTTTCGTGGGTGCATCCACCACACAGGCTCTGCAGGCGATGCCCCACGCGCTTCCATCCACCCTGCTTCAGCAAGGCTGGAGATGCCATGGACAAGGTCTCCTTGGCTCCTGCTTGGCCTCTTCTCACTGGAGCCCCTCAAAAGAGCAGCTGGGACCTTCCCCCTTCAAGGACCTGCCTTTAAAGACAAGGAGGGCAAGGGCAGGATCTGCCAGGCTGGGCAGGACATGGTGAGACGCCCACACAAGCAGCCCCATCTTCATGCACCCCAATATCAGCGGGATGGGTAACCCTCACCCATGGAAATTAAAGAAAATAGCACGAGTGGGAGGACAGAGCAGCCGACAGCTCCAGCAGAGTTGAGACTTGTTGGAAACGTGGAAGAGGCAGAAATAACATTTCCACGAGTAAAAAGGGAAGCTGCTCAGAAGCAGCCGTGCCTATGGCAGTCGCTGGGTTTGGATGCCCACGGTAGGATTAAGAGTTCTCCCTTCATCCGGGCAGAACGAGCTTCAGCCTCAGCAGGAGCATCAGGGTGTTTTGGTTCTTTGTTATGCCATGAAGCATTCGGTTCCCGTGCCAAAATCATCCTGACCAACCCACGTCCATCCGCGGAGAAGATAGCGCTGTCGTCTCCGAGCGCAGGATTTGCAAATAAAGGCAAACCGGAGCCAGATTCAGTAGTTTCAAACACAAAGCTCGAGAGCATTTGATCAAAACAACCAGAACAAGCCCAACCAAAACAGACGCTGCTCGCATCCGTTCGGTTTAGAAAAACCAAAGCAAATCGATACCAGCATCTGTCTGGCTCTGATGAGATGCAGATTGCGAAGGTTGGAGCGACTGCTCTGGATGAGATGCAGTGATAGGGACCGTTGGCTTGGAGCAAGCAGGACAGCATGTTCCCAGCTGCTGTCACCAGTTCAGGGCTTGCTTTGAACCATCAGCAAGATGTTAAATAGGAGGAGATGTTGAAAAAGTTTCATGGAAGCCACTCGGGACCCAAGAGGCACTGTTTCGCACTGAAATGAGCGGTAGCACTGAGGTTTTATCAACACCCAAACAGAGCAAGGAACAGAGCCCTGCTGGGCTCAGGAGATGCTGATGACCTGGAGCATGAGGTTTCAAGGTTGCATGGAGAAAAAAAGCCATATGAGGTTCATTAGACAGCAAATCTTCACTTTCCTGAGGTAGTCCTAAGCTGGTCAGGATGAGATTCAATAGAAAGTCCTGGCGACTGTGGGGAACACACGAACTGAGCCTAAACACGGCATTATTTTCTGGTTTATGGTGGGAAAGGGGGATGTGGCCATGGAGAACAGCACCATTTGGAGCCAGCTCATGTGGGGAGGGCTCCTCAGCACCCCTGGGGACCACTAGCCCCTGGCACCCACAGAAGTCCCCAACCAAAGAGTGCACATCCTGGCTCAGGAGTATCCAAGTATCCATCTTTTCCCTTCTAGAGGATGGAGAGGCCACGCTCCTTACCCAACCGAGCTGGGGACAACCTGCGTATCCAGAAAAAACATCCAAGCCCTGCGAAAACCCCAAAACCGTTGGCCACGGGCACCCCTGGAGCTGCCAACACTGTGACACCGGTTGACACCACCTGAGCGGGTGTCACTGCCACTGCCCTCCCCACCGTTTTCCCTGGTACAGAGCTCCCCAGCAGCAGGAACAAACCCCCCGAGCAGGGTAATTCTCTGCATCAGCCCAGGGCCTCAAACCATCTCCCTGCCCCTACCAAAACCCCTTCTCCAGCTGCAGTGCACGGTGGGGAAGAAGAGATGCTACCATCCAAACAAAAGCCCAAACTCCGCTTTATTGGGGTTTCCTCTCTCTTTTGAGGCAGCACTGCCTTGTCCTCTTTTCTCACCCAAAAGCAAGGCTTTCTCTGAAGCTCCTCTCCTTGCAAATCCCAGCCCTGTGCTGCGGTGCTTTCCAGGCACACTCTGCCTTCCCAAACAGCCCGGCTTTTTGGCAAAGTCCTCGCTGTACAGCGTGTCCCTCGCAACCCCGGCCACCGACCACCCCG
>NW_010206868.1:24295-25064 GCF_000695765.1 Mesitornis unicolor
CCTGCTCCGTTACAAGGACCTCGGAGCAATAAGGATCTTTGCAAGGCTCCCCAGGGGCAGAGGATGGGAAATGGCGATGGAAAGCAAGGAAGGAGCAAGCCCGGAGGGAGTCTGGCACCTGCTGAGCTTTGCTAAGTAAATCCAGGTTCCAGGGAGGACCTGGGCGTGCTGCTGGAGCAGGGCACGGGATGGCCATGGGCGGTCAGGGCTCCTCCTTTCCTTTCCTTGCTGGAGGTCTTTGCAAGGCTCCCCAGGGGCAGAGGATGGGAAATGGCGATGGAAAGCAAGGAAGGAGCAAGCCCGGAGGGAGTCTGGCACCTGCTGAGCTTTGCTAAGTAAATCCAGGTTCCAGGGAGGACCTGGGCGTGCTGCTGGAGCAGGGCACGGGATGGCCATGGGCGGTCAGGGCTCCTCCTTTCCTTTCCTTGCTGGAGGAAATGCTTCAACAGCCCTGGGAGAGCCAAATCCAAAGTGCACAGAGAGCCAGGGTGGGGACTGGGGGGGCTGTGGCAGCGCCCACTGCTCCCCAGCTTTGCAGGACCACCCCAGGACAGGGCTGGCAATGGGAGGGATGAGTCTTATAGCAAGGAGAGCTGCAACCTCATGGGTCCCTGCCCAATCTTGGGTCACCCTTGGCTCCCCTGCCCCGTTCCCCATTCCCCATCCTTGGGTAAGCCTCAATAAGGGGGGACAGACACCCCCATCCCGGGCATTGCCTGCAGCAATGTCAGCTTGGCATCTCCCTCCTGCCAAGCTGAAGACAAATTCC
>NW_010206868.1:25081-29983 GCF_000695765.1 Mesitornis unicolor
AGGCAATTTATTTACTTTGGATGCTGCAGCCTTATCGTTCATGGAAATGTTTATCCTAAATATTTAATGGCAGGGCTGCATAAACTGAGGCTTCCTGGGGAAGAAGCCCAGGCTGCAGTCAGGGCAGGCACTGACACCTCTTCCCTTGGTACTGCAGAAGTTCAGGAGACTTTCTCGCTTCTCCCTAAAAATCACATCATCAGCACCTCAAAATCAGATACTTTTTAATCTGGCCAGAGGCCTCCTCATCGCTTCCTGATGAGAAACGCAGGAGACCTAACAACAGCCCTTTTAAAAACAACATCCCCGATTCCACTAACTCGTTAAACAGAGAGAGCCTGAAAAGTGCCAACACTCCTATGAGAAAAGACGGGAGAGAGAGAGAGAGAGAGAGAGAGAGAGAGAGAGGGAGGAAAGAAAAAGCAGGTTATTTATAACGCCAGGCAGCGTTAGGGTCTCCTCAGTCTCTCCTGCAAACCGGCTGCTGCTGGGAGGTCACTCCCCAAAAAAACCTGCCGAGCCCGTGACCTGCAAGCACAATATTTGATCTGGGATCTAGGGCGGGCACCAGCCTCTGCGAATCGGGAGACGCACTCCCATGCTGCTCGCCACACGGGAGATCCCGGCGAAGAGCAGCGAGGCTTTGGGAAGGAGGCTCTCAGCTTGGTAAGTCCTTCTCTAGATTTATTATGGCTTTTTATTTTTTTTATTAAGCCTGATTTCCATACCGATGCCTCGGCGGGCGGGCGGGCACCACGCGAAGCACACGCCAGCGACACGGGTGGCACCGTGTGAAAGCCAGCACTGCCGAGCCACCGGGGATGCCGTCTCCTGCCACCCACGGCTCTTGCCCCCTACGGCAGCTCCTGGTGCCCCTTTGGCAGCCCCTTGCCCTTTTGGCCAGGAGCCGGACACCAACCACCATCAACACCCAGTGTCGATGCCCTTCTGCCCAGCACAGCTCTGCCCCCCATTTATTGGGGTGCAGGGGAAGGGGGTTTCACGCCTGGCACAGCAGCAATGCGCCAAGGCAATGGTTGACCACAGCTTGTGAAGCCCTTTACTCCAAAACCCCTCCTGACCCCGTTATCCCAGCACCCTCTGGTACAGGATGATGGGGATCAGGAGATGACGGGGATCTCGTGGCCGGCACGCTCAGCCCAGATCCCACCCCAAAAATGCCATTGGAGAGGGGAGAAGCAACCTTCAGATGAGGAAGGGGAGCAGCGGGGTCTGCTGAGGACAGGCTCTGAGGTTACCAGAACATGGACAAGGGGCACTGGGAAAGGTGGACGGACTCCATGGATGGGTCTGGCCCCATGGATGGGCCCAGCCCCGCACAGAAGGGACCCTGGGAAGGGGCTGCCAAGCGGGTGGAGGAGCCCCTGCAGGAGCGGGCGGCTCTGGTATTTCATCAGGCAGAGTGCCCTGGAGTGAGAGGGAGGAGGAGGAGAAGAAGAAACTCTCTGCCACTGGAAAACTCTCTGCCATTGCACACAGCATCCCCCAGGACCACGGCTCATCTGCCCCTTGGCTACCAGAGCCCATGGAGCGAGAGAAGGAGAAGGCGAGGGAGCCATCCCTGCCCGCTGCCCTCTCAATCCCCCTTTTCTTCCAGCCTGCCAGGGCAGCCACTGCCTCCCAGCAAACTGTGCCCTCTTTGTCTGCGGTGCCACAACCCCTCCTCACTGCAGGGCTGGGACATGGGGAGGTGTCACCGGGCGACCCCATGGATGGCGAGGAGGGAGCTGGCAGCGCTGCACCAGCAGCCCCAGCCACGTATATAGGAGCCAGCAGGCAGGAGCGACTCCTCTCCCGCTCCGAACAGCGCGGCCCCACGTATTTTTTCTTTCCTGGAGGCATTTCAAGCTGCTTTGCTCCAGGCCGCTCCTCGGGCTCGCTCAGCCCCAAGACGAGGAATTGGGATGAATGGCTGGAGCTGGAGCCCTCCTGCCATCAGCACAGAGCCCCAAGGAGCTTGGGGACAGCTCTGCCATGCTCCAAACCCTCAGCCCTGCTCTTTTTTGGGTGTCAGCCCTCGGCAGGCTGGACCCCATGAGCAGGGTTCACGCACCCCAGTGTGGTGATGGCTCCATCCCTCCCTGGTCACATTGGCCTCCATGGACTGGTGGATGCTGCTCCTTTTCACATCAGGGTTGAGCTCAGGGAATCTAAGCTTGAAAGTGGTTTCTTTAAAAAAAATAAATAAGCCAGAACTTGTTTACCAGGATTTACATCAGTCCCCAGCATCCTGCGTTTTCGTGGGGGAAGGGAGAGCTGGATGAAACCCACGGCGAATCGTGTCGCCAGCGAGCGTAGCATAAATATAGCTGCACCGAAAGATGCCTTCAGCTCCATCAACCTGCTCCTGCAGCTTCTGCTCTCCCCTGCTTGGCCAGAGAGGGACCAGGTCCTTTCTCCTCCCTCCTGTGCAGAGCCAGCACAGACAAATCCCAGGCATCTCAGAGCAGAGCTGTGTGACCTTGCCCAAATTCAGCCCATGTGCCCCATATCTCCATCCTCCACTCCACCATAACAGAAATACCCATAAATAAAGAGTTTACAAGCAAATATCCACTGGGATGGAGGTTTCTAGCAGGACTAAGGTGAAAAGGGGGAAGAGCAGGTAACTGCAGCCACATATTTTGGGGTAGGATTCACTCAGGTCCCCTGGTTCTCCAGCTCCCAAGTGCCACCAGTCCCACACAGGGCTGTGATCAAGTCCAACCCCACCGAATTCCCAGGCCATGGGGTGCAGCTCGCCCACCCCTAACCCTCACCTCAGCCCTGACCTTGCTGATGGTTTCCTCCCCGTTTCTCCTCCACACAGGTCCCTCCAGCAGCAGCACCATGCGTTGGACCACAGTCCTGATCATCGCTGGGCTCTGCGGAGCCTCCCTGGGCCAGTACAACGAAGAAGAAGACATGGCGTGGTTGCAGTACTACATGCGGCAGTCCCGTATGTCCTCCTATAACTACATGCCCTACTACGAGGATGAGAACACCCCTTACGTGTACTCCTACCTCCCAGCTCCGGACACGGAGGCAGAGCCCGTCCCTGAACCCCAACAAGCTCTTTCCTGGCAGTGTCCCCAGGAGTGTGATTGCCCCCCAAACTTCTCGTCAGCCATGTACTGTGACACCCGCAACCTGAGGTACCTGCCCTTCGTGCCCACCCGGATGAAATACGTCTACTTCCAGAACAACCAGATCACCGCCATCCAAGAGGGGGCTTTCGACAACTCCACGGAGCTGGAATGGCTCGCGCTGCACAACAACCAGATCACCAGCGAGAAGATGGGCAAGAGGGTCTTTGCCAAGCTGAAAAACCTGGAGAGGCTGTACATGAACAACAACAACCTGACCAAGATGCCCAGCCCCTTGCCCCGCTCCCTGAGAGAGCTCCACTTGTCCTACAACCAGATCTCCAGGGTCCCCTCCAACGCTCTGGAGGGTCTGGAGAACCTCACAGCCCTGTACCTCAGCCACAACTACATTTTTGAAATGGGAGCATCCCTCAAAGGGCTCAAGTCCTTGATCCTTGCTGATCTGAGCTACAACCACCTCAGGAAAGTCCCCGACGGGCTCCCAATGGCTTTGGAACAGCTCTATTTAGAGTATAACTACATCAACACCATCCCCGATGACTATTTCAAGGTCTCTCCCAAGCTGCTCTATGTGCGGATGTCCCACAACGGGCTGACAAACCAAGGTCTCTCCACCAACACTTTCAACAGCAGCAGCATCCTGGAGCTGGACCTGTCCTACAACAGGCTGCAGAAGATCCCCCGGGTCAGCACCAACCTGGAGAACCTCTACCTTCAGGGGAACCAAATCAACGGTGAGCAGAAACGTGACAACCAAAGCGCGGCGGTGCAGGGGACGGTGGTACGATAGAGGGGTGGGGATGCAGAACCTGTGGGACACCACGTGGGGTAATGGTTTGAGCAGCAAGCTGCAATTTAGGAGTCTCCTAGGTGGGTCTCAGCAAGGTGGGAATGGGACCTGTTGAACCCAACACATCTGGAGCCAAGAGGCTCCCAGCTCTGAGTGTGACCCACAGAGCCATTGTGCTGGTTTTACCCTAAATTTAGCAGAAGCCTGAGCATCTTGTGGTGCCACCACGGCTTTAGTCCAGCATCACACACAAGCTGAGGGGTCACTATGGAGGGGATAGAGGTGGGGGGTCCCCATAGCCACGGTCACTGCAGGCAGGAACACAACTGCCCCGGCCAGTGCTAATGCAGGGGATGGGGATGTACCCTGTGGTCTGCAGCCCCTGTCTCCAGCCCCTTCTGCCCACAACTCAGGGCACCAGCACAGCCCCCTCTAAACCCTCCCAGCATCGTGGTCTTTGCTGTGGCTGGGACAAACAGGAGCTCTTGGTTATTAGAGCCACCAACACAGCATCATCTGCCAGGACTCAAATCCCCTCCACTTAATACACAAATAAATAAAAGGAACAGATTGTTCTGGGGCTGCTATTTATAAATATAAGCCAGAAAAGAAAAAAAAAAACAAACCACACCACAAACCCAAGCAATCTCCTGGAATAATCCAGGCTTGCACCTTTCACCTGCCAGGACCTGAGGGCAGACCCCTCCTGGAGCGGTGCTGGAGCCCTGGGATGGGGACAGGGACAAGGACACGGCAGCGCAGCCATCGGCTGTGTCAGAGGAAACACACGACAACCCCGCACCGGGGAACCGGCACAAACACGAACACATTCCCAAATGTTTACTTCCAAAATCTGGAGCTGTTCGCGTCTGCCCACGAATGCCTCGAAAGCACCGCGAGGCCGCCCGGGCTTCACCGCGGCTTCTCCTCCAGCTGCAGGTTTTGCGGCTGACCTTTAAATCCCACCTAAAAACGAGGGGCTGCGGGTCTGGGTGTGCGGCACCA
>NW_010206868.1:30108-31488 GCF_000695765.1 Mesitornis unicolor
CCAGCCTGGGGGTGCAGGGGTCCCCCAGCGCCCCGCTGCCTCCCGCAGCAGCATCCCAGCCTGGAGTTTTGCTGCCCTCTAGCCGGCCGCTTCTCTCCCACACCCTGCACTGCATTTTTGTTGGAGTCTGTTCCGTTTCTTCTCTCCAAACCCAGCCGGAGTTTCCCTGCCTGGGGCTGGCAGATGGATGGAAAGGGGGACGCGGGATAGGGACAGGGATAGGGATGTCCTCCCACTTGGAGATGCTGCCTTGGTGGTCCCACAGTGGCCGGGGGGAGGCAGGGGGTGGGGGGCGGGGGGGGAGTCAGGGGCTGGAGGCTGCAGTGTATGAAGCCTCACAAAAGCAGCTGCAACGGCAATTCCCAAGAAAAAGGAATTATTTCCATCTGACTCCACCCGGCTTTTTCCCTATGGACGCTTTTTCCAGGCTGGGCTCCCACCCATCCAGACCCTGGAATGGGCACAAACCCCTGGGCTCCTTCAAAGCACAGCCAAATGCATCAGTCACGCTGCTAGCTTAAGAAAGCAGGCTGTCAGGTCCAGATTTGCAGGAATAATTGGTGATTTGGGGATGTTTTCACTGTTTTTCCTGCCCACCTTAACATAAACCAGCTCCCAGAGGTCAGTACCCTCAGATCCACCTCCGGAGCATCCCACCTGGACATTCCTCACAAAGATCAGGCACATTGGGAAGGTCCTGGTGCTCATCTCTGCATCTCCTCTCTCCCTGCAGAGTTCTCCATCAGCAGCTTCTGTGCCGTGGTGGATGTCATGAACTACTCCAGGCTCCAGGTCCTGCGGCTCGACGGGAACGAGATCAAGCGAAACGCGGTGCCCCCCGACGCCCCGCTGTGCCTGCGGCGCGCCACCATCATCGAGATCTAACCCGGCCCCTCCTCATCCTCAGGACTCAGCTCCCCCTTCCCGGGGAGGCCTCCACTCCCCTTTTAATGCAGCTTGACAGCTCGACTTGGCTTCTGCAATAGTGCAATAAGGGCGCTCCAACAGCAGCCCACGCGGGTGGGCAGGGGCCGTTCATCCCAAAATGCTCCCTCTTCTTGGCTCTCCAGGGTGGGACAGGTCCCAGCACTGTTCCCACCACAGCCACCCCCCCATCCATATTCACCAACCCTCCCCAGTTTGGGTGGGATGCAGTAGGGAAGGGGGAGAGCTCATCCCACCTCCAAAACATGGTGCTGAGCATCCCACCCCAGCAGGGAGGGCTTCAGCTCTGGGTCCTGCAGATCTAAAACAACTCACCCAGGGCACCAGCGGGCACTGGGAGGAGGATCCAGGAGGCTTGGGGGGTGCACAAGTAAAGGGTTAAAGATGTCCTGACTGCCAACATCTCTCCCTCTGCCATGGGGAAGGGTAAATCCA
>NW_010206868.1:31500-35423 GCF_000695765.1 Mesitornis unicolor
TTCCTCAATTCTGTTGGCCTCCATCACAGCTTCCTCCCAGACCACTGGTTCAGGGCAGGGGGTGAGGAAGGGGCAGTTCCCAGTGCTGATACCCCCAGCTCCATCCCTGCCCAGGCAACTGGGCTCTCTCATTTAAAAGAAAGAAAATCATTATCTCAGTGACACAAGCATCCGCAGCACGATTGAACCCGCCAAAAGCCAAAACCACCCAATTTGGTTCCCTGGACGGTTTAAGTTTGAGAACCAGAGGGGCAGCTGAGCTTTGGAGATGACCTGCGAAGACCCTCCGCATTTACACTGCATGCTAACACTATAGAAACAAAAACCCAAAAAAACCTGTACTATCACCGACGCATGAACTGTAGCTATCATACCGACGAATAAAGCCCTTTCTGTAACCGCACGAAACGTGTCCGAGGAATCCCAAATACAGAGACCGGGGTCTGAGCATCGGGGCCGCTCCGAGCTCTGCAATATCCCCTCTCCGGAGCCGTAACCCGGGCTGGATTTGCCGTCTAGCGGCTGCTCCAGCCTCGGCATCACCGCCCCCCCCCCCCGGCGGGGGGGCCCTGCCGCTCCAGCGCATCCCAGATGGGGTCCGCGCAAGGACATTTATAGAAGGGGGAAAAAAATACACATGGAAAAGCGTCAAGGGAGGGAAGGGATGGTGGTGCCACCAGCACAGTACTCCTGGGTGCTGTTTTCCAGATGATTTCATGTTCCCCAGCCTTCAGCTCTGCTTATTTTTAACAGCTAAGCTGGAGGAGACTTTAAAAAAGCTGATAGAGGCAGGATTTTTGCAGATCTGGAGCTGCACAGAAAGTGCCATTTTGGAGCTCTGCACCTCGCGGGCTTGCAGGGCTCTGGGTCGGGGCCAGGCGGGGAGGCAGAGCCCACGGGTGCTCCGTGGGGTGCAGGAGGGGGTGTCCCCAAACAGCCCTGGTCAGGGGCAGCCCCCCCAACTCCAGCCAAGCCTTTTGCAGAAGCCAGGCATGAGGGAGACGCAGGAAGACCCCGCTCTGCCCCGTCTCCATTCTCTCCTACATCCCAGGGACATGCACATCCCCATCACAACCTCCCTAAAACCCTAACCCGAATCCTGCAGGGGCAATGAGCCTGGAGGGGCTTGGGGGTCCAGGGAGGGGGCTTTAGGGAGACCCCAACCCATCACCTCCGGCGGGACCTGGCAGCAGGAGCTGGGGGGAGCAGAGCAAACCCCAGGAGCAGCAGCAGCCCCCACTGCTGCTCCCCGCAGCTGCTTTATCCACTCCGGAGCCTGGGATTGCTGATTTACACCAGCTGGGACAGCGGCCCCGCATCCCGCAGGGGTGGAGGTGAGGGGGCAGGGGGTCAGTGCAGCCCACTGCCGCCCCCCAACCCAAAAAAAAGAGAGAGACTTCATTGGTCCTGGTTGAGCAGATGGGTGCCCAATCGCTGCCTTGTTGTTGTGGGGAGAGCAGGGATGCGGGCCTGGCCCCCCCTTCTTCCTCCTCCTCCTCCTGTTGCTGGGGCCCCAGCAACCCAGGTCCTATGGGGAAAGAGGAGGAGGAGTGCAGGGCTTTGTCCACATACACAGAGAAGCTTAAAGGAGGGGAAAACCCCAAACCAATCAAAAAAGAGCCCCCCAACTCCTGGTGACTATTGCTGCGAACTCTTTCCTGAACCCTTGCGTAGTTTCCATCCTCTGTTTCTCTCTGTCCTACCGCTGCTATCTCACACTTCTTTGATAAGAATTAAAGTTGTTTGGGGGTTACAGCATATGACCCCTTTTGTATCTTAATTTCACTCTTGGGATCTTATTGAGACCTCCCTGACTTTGGATTGGGACGCTCACTTTGAATCCTCTCGGGTGGGTAAAACACCGAATCACTCACACCTCACACAACACCCCAGACTCAGGGTATGTTATTTTTTGGGGGGTTTCAAGGCTCAGCTCAGGTTTCGGTCCTTTCAATGCTGCAGCACTGCCCTGTTCAGTTTTGTGCTCCCCAGACAGCCCAGGGCTGAGCTATCACAGCTCCCCATGGGTGTCTCTGCAGGGACAGGGCCTCAAGGTGACCCAAGGCTCTTGCATCCCCCCACGAGTGCCTGGTGCACTGGACATTACCAAAACCTGTTTAAACGATGAGCTGGACCGATGCTTGCAGAGAGGGCCGGGCAGAACATTCCCAATCTGTTCAGCTCCCATTCTTGCCTCCCCTTTTGTTTCAGTCGCCATCTGTCCCGCAGCTCCACGTGCCGTAAATATCAAGACGGGCTTTGTCTCTGCTCCAAAAGGCAGCGTGGCCCCCATGCCCCGGCCCCGCCGCGGCCCCCAGCCCTCCCCAACAGCAGCCACGGGGGCTTTATGGGCCAGCCGGCTTCCTCCTTCCCACCCGGGCAAGTTTTGGGGTCGGCACTGAAGGGGGGTGCATTGCTCTGACACTGCAACCATCCCTAGGATCCAGGGGCACAGCCTTGGGGCTGGAGCTGAGCCCTGTCCCCGAAGTCACTGCGAGGGGGAAAAGGAAGGAAAAGGAAAGTTCAGCTCCCTGCACGCTGGCAGAGCTTGGGAGGGACCCACAGAGCTCAGCAGGGACCCCAGAACTTGACAGGGATCCCCAGAACTCGACAGGGACCTCTAAAGCTCTGCTAAGCAGGGCTGCACCCCAAAACAGTGCCACGGTCTCCGCCGACCACCCCAAGGGGAATTTGCTGGGGCAGAGCCCAGGCCACCCCTCTGCAAAGTCCCCCCATGGGGACTGGGAGGGGGGCAATGAGCCGCCAAGCTTAAAGGGACCCCCAAGGCCGGTATCTCAGCCCCGATCCAGGCTTTTAACTCCCAACAAAGCAGCGAAGCCAGCAGCGAGGGCAGCTGCTCCGCTCCAGCCTCGTCCTTCCCCTCCTCGGTTTTATCCGGTGCCATAATAGAAATAAACTCCCTGGTAAAAGGGCATTGTCAGAGGGAAAATGAGCCTCGCCCTTCGTCTGGCAGCTGCGAGCGTGGGGACACGCAGGGCTTAGGGATATTGTTCCCAGAAACACATTTCCCGGCGGGTCCCCAAAGGAGCGGGTGTTGTGTACATGCGGGTGTCGCATTCACACGGGTGTTGTGTCCCGACACGGAGAGCTGCCCCTTCCCCATGGCCCCAGGCACAGGGGTACCCATGGGGACACGGGGCCTTTGTGGTCCTGCAAGGGATGCCCCAACGCATCCTGACACGAGTTGGCATCCCCCTTAAATCCTTCTCCTTCTGCCTTGTCACCACAGGCTGGGACGCAAGGTTGGCAGGGGCTGTTCCGTAGCAGTGGTAGCCACGGGCTACGATTGCTCTTCAAACTCCACCGCTACAGACACTTAAGTGTGTGTAGTCAGCCTGATAAACCACACAGGCAGTGAGAAAACAAATGGAGGCTTCTCCTTTCTAGATTATTTTTCTCCGTTTTGTTTAAATCTCAGATGCAGCCCCTGAGACGCTCCTGGGTCAGTACCACCGGTGTTGGAGATGGGGCAGAGAGGGGAGCCCCATGAACCCTCCTGTGGTCCAGCTCCAGGCTGGGCCTGGAGATGTGGCTCAGTGGAAAGCAGATGAGGAGCAGAGTGAGATGGGGGCACAGCATCCCTTGGGGATGGGGGCACAGCATCCCTAGGGGATGGGGGCACAGCATCCCTTGGAGATGGGGGCACAGCATCCCTTGGAGATGGGGGCACAGCATCCCTTGGGGACAGGGGCACGGCATCCCTAGGGGATGAGGGCACAGCATCCCTTGGGGATAGGGGCACAGCATCCCTTGGGGACAGGGGCATGGCATCCCTTAGTGACAGAGCCACAGCGTCACTTGGGGACAAGGCCACAGCATCCCACAGGGATGACACAGCACCTCTGTCACCCCAAGATCCCCCAGCCTCAGGTCCCCAAGGGCTGCACCCCACGAGCAGCAGT
>NW_010206869.1:0-2993 GCF_000695765.1 Mesitornis unicolor
AGTATTTCATCTGACACCGCACATTCAGGACCATCATTAATAAACTGAATATGAAAAACATAATATTTGGGTAGTAAAAATCATGTTCAAACTTCTCTAAAACTCGTGGAATTGGAAAGGGAAACAAAATTTGCTGCCACGGAACCGAAAGAGTAATTACTAACCAAATTTACTATGTAACTCCCGATATAGCCTGGTAAAGTTACTGCCCACATCATCACAGCACAAATCATTGTCAGGCAGCAAAGAAAAAGCAGTGCTCTCACCCATCGCCCGTAACAAAAATACAGAAAATAGGCACAAGCAACAAGTATGAAATAATACAGCGTGTGTGGCATGTAGGGCAGCATTCTGTCACCTAACTCAGAGCAAACCATTAAGAAGACACGATATAATATTGCATTTATCAACGACATGATTTAATCTGTCTGTTTTAATTTTCCAACCATTCTTGAGACTCTCAAAGCAAACAGCCCGATGCAACCTTAACTGAGCGAGCTGGAATTCGAACTATTCAGGCAAACTGATAAAATCCTGTCGAGCTCCACGTCGGGCACCAATAAATCTGTTGTGGTTTAGGGTTGGGCCGGCCACTAAATCCTGGACAGACGCTCTCTATTAACCGAAGAGAAAAGAGAATAAGGGAGAGAGACTTTATGGGTTAGAAAATAAAACTAACAGATTTAATGAAACAATAGTACTAATACTACAGGATAATATTGTAAATAGGAAAATAATGAAATATATCTACAGATATGTACAAATATGTATGCAAAACCAATATAAAATCCTGCCCCCACCCTCCTCCAATGACGAACCAGAGGCTCTGCGGAGATGGGCACTGGAAAAGTCCCAGACCAAACAGATATGTACAAATATGTATGCAAAACCAATATAAAATCCTGCCCCCACCCTCCTCCAATGACGAACCAGAGGCTCTGCGGAGATGGGCACTGGAAAAGTCCCAGACCAAACTCAGCAGCAGGTGGGAGCAGGATGCAGGACACACAAATCAGGATCAGTGGGAGACGAACGAGCAGGATTCTGCTCAGGCCTTGGCCTCTGCAGGATCGAGATGAACGGAAGGGTCGAGATGGAAGGGCTCCAAGATGGAAGAAGGGTGAAAAGGATCAAGACCCTCGTGATCTCTCAGTTTTTATACCGAGTATGACGTATGTGGGATGGAATACCTCGTTGGTCAGTTTTGGGTCTGCTTCCCCTCCCATAGGCGCAGACACAGCACCCATGATAAGACAACTGACTTTGAGCATATCTTCTAGCAGCGCTGTTTGGGAGAAACATGCTGCCAGTTTTCAGCAAGTTCAGTCACTTAAAAGAGACTGAGCTGAAAAGTAAAATCAGTAAATAGAAAATTAGCTCTATTTAGCTCAAACCAGGACATACAGTCACTAAGTCTGGCACAAAAAGTCAGGTAACCAGGAGTAGAGGGTCGGTAAACTGTTCATACTAAAGGCAGCTTGCCATTAGAATCCTGGATGTGATGCGAAATCAGACCATTGGTTTTTCTGGCTGACACGTTTTGTTAATCATAAGAACATTTTTAACTTGATTCCCTTTATGGGTATACTGAGGCTTCTTCCAGAGTTTTATGCCTTGAGTGCTTATATCTTCTTCATATACTGAGATGCTCACGGGTCATTTATGTTTCCCTTTTTCAGTTGAGGTTGTGTGTGGATAAAGTGATGAAACCTCTTAAAAGCTAAGCAAATATTTCTCCTTCATTTGTCTTCTGTTGATAGGTGATTCTTTAGTTTTCTGAGATAGAACTGAACAACATCTCATAAGCATAAAAGCACTAGAAGCTTAGCTTCTGTATGGCTGCAATTAATACTGTGTTTAACAGTTCAAAGTAAAATATCATGTATTAAGCATGTAGCTTTTATTAAATGGTATTTTAGAATTTTTTTTTTTATAGTGAAACTTCAATTAGTTGCTGAAAAAAAAAATTGCATAGAGTTGATGAAACAAATGGGCGGTTTTCCAGGAATGAATGTATCAGGTTCATTAGGCACCATGAAATGTTTCAGTTTACATTTTCATGTTCTTTATATGTACTGTTTTCATTAATGCCAGGAACTTTTTGGTTTTGCAACAAATCTAGTTGATGCAATGTAATTAAAACATTTTAATAGATTTGTATTCCTTGGATACAAGAGATTTTTATTGTGGGGAAAAAAGCAGTGGAAGGTGTCCTTTGCCATAGTGGGGCTGTTGTACTAGAGGACCTTAAGGTCCCTTTCAGCCAAAGCCATTCTATGATTTATGGAAATATTTTCTAGTTATGTTGAAAGATCTTTCAAATGAAAACAATGGGAAAAAATAGAGGATGCATGAATTCACCTTTTATAATCTCTTTTCTGCCCTGGAGCCTGTTGTATTTATTTTATTCATGTTGATAAAGCTGTAACTTGTTCTTTATTGTATTTTCTTGTAGTATCTTTAAAAATGGTATTAGCAGTCAACTGAATTTTCTTGCCTCTGTTTCTGAGGCAAAAGCTTCTTAAGTCTGTGCAATCAATATTCTAACTCCTTGATTGTGGTTTTTAAAAATCATTTATTAATTAGAATTGTCTTTTGATAAGTTAAAATTCTTTAATGAATTATGCTTATGCTTACTTCATATTTGATGTGTGTGATATGAATATTTGATTTTGGAAAACTTGATGCTGACGATATTGTGTCAGCAGATAAATGCACAATTTTTTAGTGTGGTTTTTTTTTTTTTAACTTTCATGGTAATGATTGACTATTTGTGATTTCCTTTGATTAGAAGTGCAGTTGGGTATCTCCACTTGATTGAATTTTGTTGGAGGAACTTGGTTTAAGGCCAACATTATCAAATATTTCTAGATAAACCAATTAAGTTTAATACATAGGTTAATGATACTTGAATCTTACTTTTATTCTTTTAAGAAAAGATATTTATCGAGTGTCTGGATTTGGGGTTTTTTGGTTGTTTTTGCTTGTTTTTC
>NW_010206869.1:3013-12977 GCF_000695765.1 Mesitornis unicolor
GAAATGCAACATTTAGCACAGAAGTTCAAAGTAGTCTATTTTAGATACACAGCTTGAAATATCTAACATACGTTTAACTAAGAGCCAGTGGGGAAGTGTTAAGGGTATAATGTCTGAAGCCCATCACACAGGAACTTGGTAGTAAAGGAGACTATTACACAGAATGATTTGCATTTCTAGCTTTTCTGGTGGGACTCTTCAATAATATTAATCATCAGCTTCTTTGTCCCTTTCCCATCCATTGTCTTACAAAATATTTTTTTCCAGAAAGTAAGAAAATGCCAAAACTTGGTCAGGTACTGCTTTTTGACAGTCTGAAGAGTGCTGTGCAGAAATACCATTTGTGTCTAGTACTGAATCAAACTTGCTTCTTTTTTGTTTTGACATTGCTACTGTTGTGTCTTATACACTAGCAAAACAGCAGTAGGTATTCTGTGATTTTTGAGGGCTTTGAGCTTTGGGTAGTATGATAGTTGGCACAAAAATTATTTAAGAATTTTTTCATAGTCAGAGTGACAGCTGGATTAGCAACAGTCTTTCCTTTTCTGTGTTTGCTATTTTTGTGTTTTAAGATCTGCAAGCTCTTGTTTCTCAACATGAAGGTGCTATTTCAACAAATATTTATTTCCCACTGTAGCAAAGATTGAAGTATTTCATAATGCCAACCTTGACATCCATATTAGTGTTAACTGGAGTCAGTCTGATGTCCCTCTATACGTAAAGTGGATTGTATTTTCTTGTTCTCAGGTTTTTGTAACTGTTAAAAGATTTGGTCTTCTATTTCATACTGGTAGTAGGAACTCAAGTTTCCTACTGCTTTTAGTAACTTAGAATTGCTGAGAATCATCAGGCTGTCATCTCTTTCTAATGCTTAGAATTACACTTTTGCAGTAGGAACATCAGATGCCAAATTGCTGCTTTCTATTTAGTGCTTTTTTCCTTGCTTTACCGTGGGTGATGGTATTTTTGGGGTGCTGATCACAGCTACCTCCTTGCTCTGTGTGTGGATTCACCAGTACAGTCAAAGAACTGCAGGGAGCAAGCAGGCATTGATTATTTAATCTGCACTTTTGTCTGCCTGTGTTCAGCTGATTCCCTAATAAGAAACACCTATTGACTCTGGTAATGGTCAATCAAAGGCCTGCAGGGAAACAGGGATCATGCACTGTATTTCAGCACTGCGAGGGAGTCATATATAAGATATTGAGTTTATCATAGCTAAAAGAATATGGGAGTGATAAATCTTGCAAGCATTTACAAAAGGTGGTGGACTTGATTACACATATATACACACACACACACACATATTAAATTTTGCGGCTTTTTTAGGAATAGCCAACCAACTCACCTTCACCAAGGGATCTTATAGGGGTATAGATATTTAAAACTCATAAACTAAGCCATTTTCTAGAGCAAGGAAGCAGTAATGGTTGTTATTGTTGAGACTTGGTCTTCTGGTCTGTTCTAAAGACCACCAATGATGGCAATTCTGTAAATTACCAGGTATTACATTCCAATGCTTAGTTTGAGACCAATCTTTAGTTTGAGACCAGTTGTCCTACCCACCACAAATAAGATGAAAGTGTTGTTCTCTAGTTTGTTTACCCCCATTGTCTTCCCTTTCTGTGGTTAAAACATTCCTAGTCTTTGCTTTGAGTGCTCTATAGACCTCACTGCTTTACTATGGACCTGTCCAGTGGGATCGAATGCACCCTCAGCAAGTTAGTGGATGATGCCAAGCGGGGTGGTGCATTTGACATGCTGGAAGGAATAGATGCTGTCCAAAGAGACCTGTACAGGCTGGAGAGGTGGGCCCATGAAGTTCAACAAGGCCAAGTGCAAGGTCCTGCACCTGGGTAGGGGAATTGCAAGCACAAATACAGGCTGGGGTGTCAGTCGATGAAAAACTCAACATGAGCAGGCAATGTGCACTTGCAGCCCAGAAGACCAACCACATCCTGGGCTGCATCAAAAGAAGTGTGGCCAGCAAGGCAAGGGAGGTGATTCTGTCCCTCTACTCTGCTCTGGTGAGACCCCACCTGGAGTACTGTGTCCAGTTTTGGGGCCCCCAATATAGGAAGGACATTGAGCTGTTGGAGCAGGTCCAGAAGAGGGCCACAAAGATGATCAGAGGGCTGGAGCACCTCCTCTATGAGGACCAGCTGAGAGAGTTGGGGCTGGTCAGGCTGGAGAAGAGAAGGCTCTGGGGGGACCTTATTGTGACCTTCCAGTTCCTGAAGGGATCCTACAGGAAAGCTGGGTAGGGACCTTTTACAAGGGCAGGTAGCGATAAGACAAAAGAGGAGGGCTTTAAACTGGAAGAGGGTAGATTTAAACCAGATATTGTGAAGAAATTACTTGCTGTGAGGATGGTGAGACACTGGAACAGGTCGCCTGGGGAAGTTGTGGATGCTCCATCCCTGGAAGTGTTCAAGACCTGATTGGACACGGCTTTGACAAACTTAGTCTAGAGGGAGGTGTCCTTGCCCGTGGCAGGGGCGTTGAAATAGATGGTCTTTAAGGTCCCTTCAAACGCAAACTATTCTATGATTCTAGGATTCTCCAATATTTTCAGATTTTCTTCAGCATATTGCCTGACATTGGCTATATTAGTAGTAGCTTTTACTACTTAGTAGTAGCTTTCTACATAGTCCTCATCATTTGAGTTGGAGGACTGTTTCATGTTTTGCAGTCTGTATACCTGTGTAGGTATCTTAATGCCATAAACACCTATTTAAATTATAGGATGACATTTAGATTAAAGTTCATTTGGGGTTATAGGGTACCTTCATATGTAACTATTGAGAGATTTCTTTGTATTTATTAATAACAGTACTTTTGAGGAGGGGATGAATATAATAAATGTAAGAGCAATTTATGAGCCTGCTATAAAGTTACAATTTATTCTTTTTTTTGCAGGCTGCTGTAGTGCTCAAAACCTTGGGATATAAAATGCTAATTGTGTGCTTAGTTTTCCTGTATAGCACTGATCTGCTCCACCATCTCATGCCCATTTCTCACAAGATCGATGTTTTAGTACTTTTATGACTTTTCAGTTAAGAAATAAAAGGAAAGGTTTTTCTATCTGAATCAGAATGGAAATGAAAACATCCTTTAAGTGGCTTGTAAATAATATTGAGCTAATGTTTGTATTTGTAATTCTTTAGGTATGCCATCTCAGGAATACATTTGAAATTTGGTCTAAGAAATGGGGCTAAAGTAGGATACATTCTGTTGTTCATTTGGGCAAATGTAACTTATTGCTAGCTGTTGTGGATTGCAGGTTTTTTTGTTACTGTCCTTGACTAATCGAGTTGAGAGCAAGTTCTAGAGCTGATTGTTGTAATGCATGCTAGTACTTTTCTGTCTTTTACAAGATGAGTTAGTAATAAAATGTTTCCATCTCCAAAATATGATAACTTCTGACAAATAATACTTTTTTTACCTTCTTTTCAGATATTTTCCAATTTATCCCTGAATGAGCGTTGCCTTTCAGCATCATTAGTCTGTAAATATTGGCGTGACCTCTGTTTAGATTTTCAGTTTTGGAAGCAACTGGATCTCAGTAGTCGTCAACAGGTATGAAGGTATCATTGTGGAAAAATTGTGTTTTAGTGACTCAGACTTTGTTCTCAGAACTTGTACTCTTTGGGTAAACAAAAGAAACCCATTAAATGGTGATGTCTGTGCTTTCAGGGATTTTTTCTGCTAGAATCTGAAAATATCTGGACCACTAGATTAACTCCTTTGGATGTAGCTTCTTTTGACTGAGATCAGTTGTTACACAGTGTGAGGACAAGTGCTGTTTGAAATGGATTGCAGGTTACTTGTCTCAGGTCTGTGTCACGTAGTGGTAGTTCCATTCATGAGAACTATCAGACCTCATACTAATTGAAAGACATATATGTGCTTTTCTGAGGATGGTCTAGTTTCAAGAAAGGTCACCTAACTGGTGCTTGCTCTGTTTGTTCTAACAATTTTAAAAAAAATTTTCTTCAACTGATGTTGTTACTGAAATATCAGATCAACAACTTTCTAAGACCAATTTGTAGAAGTTAGAAAGCAAGACATTTAATTCAGTGGTGGGAGCAAAACATGAATCATTTCATAAAGCAAATGCTCAAAATATTAGTGGTTGGCAGTAGCTTGTATGTGCCTTACACGTACACATTCATGACATAAAAATTTACATATATATTACATTTCCAGAAAAAGTTTACGTATGCACATTTCCAGTAACTAATTAAAATATCTACAAACTAATTGTGAATGGTCTTCCAGTGGTCTGAGGAATAGTCACTTAAGCTGTGTCTTCATGGAGTCTCCTTATCTTTCAGGTTTCTGTGCTTTTGTTTTCAGAAAGCCTGACTCCTCAAGTTGGTCTGAGTAGGGTGATTCGTTAACTTTTTATCTATGCCTCCATCTCACAAGGCAAAGTCAGCAAAGAGGGCCTGAGACAGACTAAAATCCTGTAGTCCTTATGTAGCTTCTTGCTACCTAAAGTTAGTCAGTATACATGTATAAGAGTGTAAGAATATTTCTTGTATTATCCAGTCTATCAGGTTGCAATGTGGCTTCTATTGATCAAAAGACAGCTTGTGTCTTTTTAGGCTTTTAGCTGATCCTAGAATTTAGTAAGTCTGGGATTCATGGATTTCATCTTTGGGTGACTTTGTTTTCTTTGGTTACTGTTAGGTTTTTGTCTATTTTTTGGCTGGGTGGTAGTTGTTTGTTTAGGCGCTTTTGTGGGTTTTGGTGGGTTTTCTTTATTTGTTCATTTGGAGGGGAGTTGTTGGGTTTTTGTTTGTTAGTTTTTCCAATTTGTCATGTTTGCTAGGTAACACCTGCCTAATGAAATAGCAAGAAAAAGATTAGGCTTTTACTACTAATGGAAAACAGATTGAATGCAGCAGAAAAAGTGTTTCTCAACTGTGTAAGACAAAAACAGAAGGGATATGTGTTGCTCTTTTGCCTTTTCTAGGCATAAAGCTAAATCTCATCTATCCTAAGTGGTGGATAAATATTTCTTAATGGTTTTGTTAGAAAGACTTCCATCGTATGTGACCTCAGGTTTTTTGGAACCAAACTTTTAAAGTGAGAGAGTTCTATAAGTTGTGTCTTACCTGCTTTGATTTTGTTTGTTCTGTTTTAACTTACAAGCTTGAGCATGAAAAATATCTCATGTTTCTTACCTGATTTGTAGGACTAGCTCATCTTAAAATTATTGTCATGTTTGCTAAGTAAAGTGTGTGCAGGTACGAAGTAGATAGGATCTTTTTTTTCCAAAGGAACTCCAGGAAAATAGTATGTCTGATTTAACGGTCTTTTGTAGCCTAACACTTAAAATATACAAGCATTCTGTTTTAAAACTGAGCAAATTGCTTGAAAGAGTTCAACACAGAGCCACAAAGATGACAGAGGGAGTGGAGCATCTCCCTTATGAGGAGCGGCTGAGGGAGCTGGGTCTCTTCAGCTTGGAGAAGAGGAGACTGAGGGGGGACCTCATTGATATTTGTAAATTTGTAAAGGGCGAGTGTCAGGAGGAAGGAGCCAGGCTCCTCTCAGTGACAGCCAATGACAGGACAAGGGGCAATGGGTGCAAGCTGGAGCATAGGAGGTTCAATCTGAACATGAGGAAAACTTTTTTACTGTAAGAGTTATGGAGCACTGGACCAGGCTGCCCAGAGAGGTTGTGGAGTCTCCTTCTCTGGAGACATTCAAAACCCGCCTGGATGTGTTTCTGTGTGACCTACCCTAGGTGATCCTGCTCTGGCAGGGGGTTGGACTGGTTGATCTTTTGAGGTCCTTTCCAACTTGTAATATTCTGTGATTCTGTGAAATAACAGGAGGAAACTTCTCTCTTTTAATTAGTGCTTTTTTTTCTGTTACAGTGTTCTTTTCTTCTCATCCCTTTCTTTCGTGTTCCCAATTCATTCATGTTAGGTGGCTGTTTTCCATTGTTAAGAAGCCCAGTTTTATCTGCATCACTGTAGTATTTGTCTGCTGACATCTGGTTTTGGTTGATTACCAAAGCTTGAGTTCCATTTCAGAGACATATATACCCTTTTCTTCTCTGTAAATGCTACCTTAGGTTTGTAAGTAGAGTGCTGCTATAGAGGGGCAAGCAATTTTCTTCTAAAGGATGGAGAATTTTTTGCCTAAAATATGAAGAAGATCATTAACTGTTAATTCTTTACAAGTGTTGGAGCAGAATTCTTTAAACTGTGAAACTGTTTATACCAATATGCTCTTTTGGAAAAGAAATCTTTTAGCTTATGGAAATGCATCCTGAATATACTAGTTTTTGTGCTAATGAAATTAAAGATGTTTATGAAAAAAGTTATATTTGAATATTTGCATTTCTTTGCAGGTCACTGATGAACTGTTGGAAAAGATAGCATCAAGAAGCCAGAATATTACTGAAATCAATATTTCCGATTGCCGCAATGTATCTGATACAGGAGTATGCCTATTAGCAATTAAATGTCCTGGACTCCTAAGGTATACTGCCTACAGGTGTAAACAGCTTTCTGACACCTCTATAATTGCAGTTGCCTCTCAGTGTCCTCTTCTTCAGAAAGTGCATGTAGGCAATCAAGACAGACTCACTGATGAAGGTCTAAAGCAGGTAACCACCCATTCCACAAATTTCTTCTATAAATTTAGTGTCTTCCAACTTCTTACCAAGTGGAAAAAGGAACATGGAAGAAGGTATCCTCTTCTAGGATTTAATTAAAAACAGATGATGTTGTCTTCTTTAAAAATTGGTTTATGGACATATTTTCTTGGCTCAGTAAATACTGTTCTCTAGACACTGTACATACTTTCATACTTTTTTTCCTTTTATCCTTATAGAGAGACTAAGTTATCCCTCTTATAATGAAATCTCCAACTTGACATACAGTACTTACCCTCTGGCTGATTGAGTTTTCCTCATCTTAGTTGCTATTTGGAACCAGTGTTTAGATAATTGTTTAGTAACTCTTTTTTGAATCATGCAAGCCTAAGGTGACCAAGACTTTCATTTGTTAGGCATGCAGGAAGGTTTCATCAGCTCTCTCCCTTGTGTTAAAGGAGCATTTAGGGTAAGATGTGAAGTAGTTATGTTAAATTAAGTATGCTGTCAATTGTCTAGCATACCTAGGCATCGTTAGCTACTTATATATATGCCCAATAAATAGCTTAGTTCTTATGTGCTGCACTTAGCTCCATTTTGTTGACTGTAGTTAGCAACTTCATTTTGTTATGTATGTATTTATAAAGTTTCTTTTTTCTGGATGGTATATACAAAACCTGTAAAGAAAGATAATTTTTAAGGGGGAGTGGAGAAGCAGAAAGAAATCTTAATGCACAACTCTTCCATTCAGTCAAATTCTGATGTTTTCTTTCCTTTTTTCTTAAATACCTGCTTTGATTTCATTAATTGCAGCTGGGTTCAAAATGCAGAGAATTGAAAGACATTCATTTTGGGCAATGTTACAAGATCTCAGATGAAGGAATGATCATTATAGCTAAAGGCTGTCTGAAGTTGCAAAGAATATACATGCAAGAAAACAAATTAGTAAGTACATGTCATGTTCTTTTTTTCCCCACAGCATGTTCATTGTCAAAGCTTTCTCTTGCTTTGTGTCTGCTTAAAAGTTTCTTCCGAATAGCTGCTTTTTGTCAACGAATTGCTTAAAAATGTTCTCTAGCTGTGAAAATGTACATTCTACAGACATAGCTCAGAAGATAGCTCAAAGTACAGCTATTCCAGATACATACTGACCTTTGGTTTTGACATGACATTCCAGGAGTAATTGTCTGGGAGAAGACTGTATTGTGTAGGAAAATACTTAGTCCATATGGTATGTTTCTCTTCTTTATGTCAGTATATTTTTCTACAGTAAGAAGTTCAAACTTGTCTAAACTAAAAGATTTTTGAAGGTTAGGTTCCTGATGATGAATAATACAATCTGATAATCTTTTCTTGGAATGTGGCACTTTCCCATCAAGGTGCAGTAGAGTAGTACTCGGCTGTGCTAGTAGAAGGAAGTTGTTAAGGTGTAATAAAACTATTCTCTATCTTAGTTATAAACAGCCTCTGAAATGATGATTTCTAGTGTTGAAAGCCAGTATCTAGTGATGATGGTTGGACATGATTATCTTAAATGTAATTTCCAACCAAAATCATTCTAAGATCTACTAAATGGTACAGTAGAGCACTGGCTTTATTTTTTTTTTTCATTATTTTTTCTTGCAAGTAAGTAGAAAAATTTACTTTCAGTTGAATTCTTAACTAGCAGCTAATGTCAGGGTTATAACCCTTAGTTTGAAAACTGCTGAACTGAAACAAATAAGTTGTGTTTGTAAGAAAACAGCATATGTTGTACTCAGAGTAATTTGATTTTTGGCTTCAAATGAACAAATGGATACTAATGCCCAAGATGGCTCCTTTGAAAAAGGTTTCTATTTATAAAAAACAACAACAAAACAAACCACATTTATTGGTTTTGATCAGAATTGTAGGAATTTGAAAAGTAGGAGATAATGACCAAAATGGAGATCTCAAAATAGTTCAAATGAAGAAAAAAGAGTGTGTCCCTACCTTTGGTAACAAGATATTATATTGAGTACTGCCAAAATTAGTCTGTGTAATCTCTACATTAGTACATGAAAATATTTTAATTTTAAAAAAGCAAGATAAAAGAAAGTTCTGAGAAGCCTGGAAGGAAAATACACTCCTGCAAAAATTGACTGGAGAAAGGTAGGGAAATTCCAAGTTATTATTTATCCTTGAATGAAAAAGGATTTTTGTACGTGAAGATTATTGTATGTATAAATACCAACATAAATGTACGATCATCAAAAAATATATGAGTATAGTGTTGATTTGACCTTCCTTATACTGCTTACCATTGAAGTTTTTATTCTCTTTATAGTCTGAAATGTAATCTAAGAAGTTGACATTACAATTGTTAATGCTTAAAAGTTCTGCAATTTTATTGTCTGAAATGTCATCTAAGTTCTTAGTTGAAATGGGACATAGGAATTATCTTCTTGTTTGTAAGACAGTCAGGAAAGATATTCTTCACTTGCACATACTTTGTTTGCCTTCATTGTTAGAAATGCAACCTTAAATTTTCATTTGAAATAAGAAAAAAAAATGTATTCTTAAATGAATAGGAAACTTGTTTTGGTTATTTCATCACTTCTGAAAATTCGTCAGGTGACTTATCAAAACTAGCCATTTGCACAATTTTTTATGAATAAAGATTTTATTAATGTCTAATTTTATTTAAAGCTGCTGCCCAATCTTAATTTTTCAGGAAAAAATAAACTTGTGTCAAAGTTGGTTTAGTTTTATAAAGTCTGAATTCAGATCCTTAAATCTTGCTCTAGAAATGTAAACATGAAATAAGGTATAAAGCTGTTACGAACTCCAGGGTATAGAAAGCTTTCAATAAAATAACACTTGTATAATTCCACTAGTTGACAAAATTGTAGAAACTGACATGCCTTCCCCTTGCTAGGGGCAAGAGACTTTCTAATCTTGCTGGAAGTATAATTTTGTGTGATAAATCAAGATGACTTGTAAGAAGTTCTCCTGCAGTTGTAAAATAAAAATTTTCACCTTCCAAAATAATAACAAGGAATTGCTTAATGCTGCAGTTAGCTTAAAAGGGTGTAGTGACTGGTGGGAAATGATAATCCACTGTTTGATTTGTCAAATTTTGTGGGTTACTTTTGATTTTAAGACTGCTTTGTAAAGTAAAACCACTGTTAATATTTGCTGTGGCGTGTCTTACTTCCTACTCTTTTGGTGAAGAAGGTGGTTTGGGGAAAGGTATGTGTATATGTGTTTGTTTTCAAAACAAGTAAATGTTCATTCCCTGAAATCAAAATATTGTGTGGCAAGAATCATGTCTTTTTCAGGATTATGTGCAGGAATGAGCCGTCCCTGTGTGTCGGAAAATGAGCTGGC
>NW_010206870.1:0-29322 GCF_000695765.1 Mesitornis unicolor
GTCCACCAGGACCCCCAGGTCCCTTTCCCAATCCACTTAGTATAAGCAATTGGAGTAGCTGGGAACAGTGCAGAAGTGTGTACATGTGTGTGTGTGAGTTTGTGTGTGTGTGCATTCACATGTGTGAGGAGCAGAGAAAAAGTAATCAGAAAGTGTCAATGTGTTCATGCTTATTACAAAATGTTTTCTGATGCACAACTCATCCTTTCTCCAACACAGAGAAAGAGGCATCAACCAAGGATTTTAGATCTCATTTGACTTCTTTTCTTAAAGTAATTTTCTCCATAGATCTGAAGTGCTGGTTTGTAACCCATTCTAATAGCTATGACAATGTGCCAGAACATAAGAGCTCTTCAGTAAATGTACAAGCTCATCCCACTTCCACTGAGCTAAGTTGAAGGATATTGATACAAGTGCTCTGAGAGTGGGAGATACAGTGGATGAGTCTCCACTCTCAGGCTTGCTACTTCTCTGCCCTTCTGTTTTGTTTTGTTTTGTTTTGTTGTTTGGGTTTTATTTTGTTGGGGTTTTTTTTGTTTTTTTGTTTGTTTGGTTTGGTTTGGGTTTTTTTTAATCAGTGGAAAGAATGAAAAGTCTTCAGGAAGTTTCCTGTGGGCACCTTTTCATTGATCCTTCTGATGATGAGCGAGCAACAAATGTGTAACAATGATCTGAAAAACTCCGGAATACATTAAGGTGTGATGTTGATCTCTGCACTCCTGTCACAGTAGCCCTGATTTTATGTCATAAGCTTGTGAATGCTCATCACACTCATGCTCCTTCTTCCTCTTCCCACCTCCCTTTAGCCTTATCCAAATAACTCTTGTTTCCCATTTGGAAACATCACCTAACATTAGTTCTTGCCCTAGTTCTTGCTCTATTATGTGCTGTGCTTGTGTAGTCTCATTTCTTTATCTGAGAAGCAGTGCCCTTTTAGGCATGTATTGAATTGTTAGTGAAGCCAGTCTTAAATGGAATTTAATAATTTCCCACTGAATATATAATAAATTCTGAGGAAAATATGGATGACAGCATTATGGAGGAACAGGTCCAAACAGTGAACTTGAAGAAAATTCAATTACAAGTTTAATCTCTGAGTGGTTTGCATAAATTTCACAATGGAGATGATATCTTTTGTGAATGTTTGTAAATGCTCCCTCTCAACCAGGCCTCCTCTCCTTTCTTCCAGACCTTCCAGATTGATTTAAGAAGACTCTCTGACATTAGCAGAGAGGCTTATTTAGCTACAGGTAATTGAGTTAACTTTCGTAATAGAATTTATTTTCTCAGGCCCTAGCAGTAGCTAAAGTACTCAAAGTCTATTCACAGAGAGAATAGATTCAGGGTGGGGCATGGGGAAGAAGAAATAATATTCTGTGGTCCCTTCCTCGTAGTGAGACAGAGAATGAAGTACTTTGCTAAGGATCCAAGCCAGTCTTTATTATAATCTATGGACAAATAAATCTCATCCTTTGGAGGATTCCTTTTCTGTAAAACAGGTTCTTTGGATGGCTTGTTCAACTTTTCAATTAGCCAAAGACAAGCTCAGTGGACAAGCTTCCTCGGCAAGATGAAGTGGTCAAACAGATGATCTGCACAGTGGTGGAGGCAGGGGTCAAACATTTTGTTGATCTTTCAGAGTGTTTTGGGAGTTAAGCCCTGCTTTCAAGCTGCAGCAGAAAGGAGGAGGGTGGTGTGATTTTGCGGTAAGTCCCCTGTCATACATCTCCCTGGAAAGTCATTGTCTATTCCAATGTGATGCATCTTACCCCCAGGTGCATTTTCTGCCCTCCAACAGGAGACAGCACCCAGGGAGTTGTAGGTAATCAGGATCCCAGAACATCTCCAGGAACCTCTGGGAAACAGCTGAATGGGATGAGCAGAGAAGAATGTCCAACAAAGAGGAACCTATACTATATTTGGACAGAGTGCAGACTGCAGCCTTCCAAAGGTTAGAGTCGAGTGAGATGTGGGGTTGAAGCTTTGTGCTCCCACTCTCTGCCCTGTAGCAGAACACCCAAAGAGAGTGCAAGAAAGCAACAGGATGGAGGGAAAATGCCCCTCATCACTGTCAGTGCGTACTAACCCAGGTGAGGCCATCTGCAGGGATGAGTTTGAGTTGGAAGGTGCTGTAGATGCAGGAGATGTGACTTGGATGAAAGGGCAGTCATTCCGTATCTCACCACACAGAGTCCTGGTCAAAGCACCTGCATGTTTTCATATCATAGTATATTATTTATATCTAAATTACTTTTTTCCTATAATCTCAAAATGGATTAAGGTCTGACTCTGTCCCTTCTGTGGTCTCTTGTCTTTCTTAGTCAATAATCTGGATTCAAGACAGGGTTCATGTTGGCAACCCTCAGAAATCTCCATGAGGCTCTATTTTTTCTTACTCTGCTGTCTTGTTTGTCCCTCTTGCTCTAATAAAAATCCTGAAATTTGTAATTCAGATAATTTTGGATGCCTTCCAGATCCTGAAATTTCAAGTATTCTGTAGTGTATAAAAGGCTTCACATTTTATAGGAAAATTCAAAGTGCTTTGCCATCAAGCACCTTTCAATTCATACTCATGAGTCCAGAAATGAAAGCACTGAATTCCAAGTCACTCAGTGAAAACACTGAAATTAATTTTGGCATTCAGTTACCTATTAAATGCATCTGGAAATGAAATTAACCTACAGCTAAAACCAAAATTTAATAAAGTGAAATAAATTGAGTCAAGATGAAAAGAAAAGAATGCTAAAAGACAGACATTAATTTTTCCTATTTCTTTCACTAAAACATTCTCCAAGACTTTATCCTTCTACTGTAATATTGTCAGACAATACTATATTTTCTCAGACTTGACTGGAATTTGAACCTTGATATTAATAGAATGTTTCTCTCTATTTTAGTGGAGAGAAAAAATTGAAGATGTACCTGTAAGTCAGAGGTAACAGCTAACACAGCTATTAGATTTAAAGGACCTAACTTAGATTTGCTTTTGCAACAGCAATGTCAAAGACCATCAGTGATCCTATCAGTGGGTAGCTAATGATGTAAAGCGTGTTCATTTTTGTAAGCATTTATTTGATGATTTTCAATGCTTTTTTTCATCCCCTTTCTCTGCATCCTCATGCTATATCTCTGTATGTTTTCTTTTTTGGGCAATCTTTTGTCTGTACTCTTGCCTGCTCTCAGGAGCACCACAACTCTTGGCCATGGTTAGCCTCCAGATCTTCTTTTGCCTCTTAAAGTGATTAGCTTCTCCTCTGAGTTGCCAGTTTGTAGATCTCAACCTTATATGCATTCTGGAAATTTATTCACAATAGTTGAAGCATTTATTCTATAATGATTAACTTTATTAACGTATTTACTGTTTCTTTTATATGCTAAGCAGCAGGTACTCAGACACTTTAAGAACACCACAGCACTGGGATTTGACTGTGGAAGGGACCTTGAAGGGAACTGACTTTCAAAAACTTCTCAGCACTAAACCTGTGAAATAAAGTATATTTCTTCTCTCCTCTCCTCACTTCACCCTGCCTTGTCTTGCCTCTCCCCACTTTACCTCGCCTTGCCTCTCTTCAGGACTGAAAGTAACTGAGGTTCCAGATTTGCTGTCCTAGACTGCAACATTTTGTGTCACTAAGCTACATGGTAAGAACTAAAATATTAATACTTATGTCTAAATAATTGAAAATCTAAAAAAATAAATTATTTTTTAAATATAGAAGATACAAATTATGGATGAATAAAAAGGTTAAATGCTCTTGATTCACACTGAACAAGCTCATTTTGAAATTGAAATAATGAATTTGAATTTGATGAAATTGAATAATCATTTTGTTAATTATTTGCCATCAAAATTTTAAAAGAAAATAATTGATCTGTTTTTAACATAGGATAAATACTGCTTTTATATATGTTCCTGAATTCTTCTGACTCAGTATACTAGTATAGCTGGTACTTTACATTGTGCACCACACAGAAAAACTTGAACTGTTTTGGAGTGTGATAAGATGTAAAATTTTCTATGTTTGAGATGACCCTGCATTGGTCAGAGCTTTGAAGCAGGTTGTCTTGTATCTCTTCCCTGAAATGAGCACATCAATACACCAGATTTTTTTTTTAAACTCTGGAGCTAGATTTTATGAAATCTCAAGCTGCAGAAATATCCAGATGACTAGATAAGAAGGCATGTGACACTTGCTTCCTTTGTTGTTCCCAACAACAGCCTTTTTGAAGAACTGTCTAAAAATTATAATGACAAAGATGAACAACTGAATATCCTTTACAACATGTCCTGTCTTCCCTTTTCTCCCATGGGAAGTTTTGCCCTTACTTCTTAAATATGATTTGCTTCTCTGCTTAATTCTACAGTGTATTTCTGAAACAAATTTCTTTATGACTTCTTCTGAATTAGACAAAAAAGCATTTGACATTGCATCTAGAAATGGTATATACATTAGTAAGAACACATGTGAATTAACCTGAATGTACAGACTTGTACTAACGATATTAGCCTGTGTTATATCATGAGCATCAAATATAATTGAATTATGGGCAGAGCTCCACACTGTTTGGTTCTTGATATAATTTAGTTTCAAGGAGAACAGATGCACAGAATGATGAAAAAATTACCAACAGTATCAATGTAGTGTAAAGAGTCTGTATGTTAAAAGCAACTATCTCTGTTAACATCTAGATCTTTTATTCAGAAAGACAGTATGCTTTCTGGAGTCCCCAGCATTTTTCTGACAATCTAGGCAGACAGTTTCTGAATTTCTCACTGTTCATATGAGGCAGTGTTTCCTGAAAGAGCTCAAGCCTTATTGCGATATATTAGTGTTTGATAATTCACCCTACTCAAGCTTTGCATATACTCCAGTTACCTCTACTGATATTTTCCTGGATTACTGTGTTTCAGACTGGTGCTAGGAAATAGTTTGCAATCAGGGCTTTTGAACAAAGGTGTGAAAATGGCATGAGAGAAATCCCTGGGGAGCAGTGACCCTCAGAAAGTGTTTGCTTCTTCTGTTACCCAGTCTGTGCAGATTCCCTGTCTCCTTCTTCAGTTGCTGAATTCATAGTGACGGCTCTGAATGCAAAGTCAAGCAAGCTATTCACAGCTGTGACATGCTTTGACTATCTTGACTGTATGCCAGTTGAGAAAATACACACTTTAAAAGCAAATAGTTGTCTGTTGGATAAACCTCTGTATCTGAAAAGGGTGTTATGAAGCTGATCTTTGTCAAAGTATTCTTCCAGCAAGAGACTGAAAAGCAGCTGCCATGTGACACCTCTCTGGCCAACAGTGAGTATCTCAGGAAAATTCTGATTTCCTGCAGATCTTCTAAATTCCATTTTCTTCTTTGCTTCATAAGAGCAGAAGGTTTAGATAAGTGCAGGAGGATCACATTGTGCTTGGTATCCAAGGACAGGCATTATAGAAATTCTTAACTATTTTTCTAGAGAGGCAAAGCTGCAGGGTTCAAATACACATATATTTTAGGCGTCAGGCTCTGCACCTGATATTTTGTTCATGTTCAAACTGTAATTGTCTAACATACTGTTATTTCCAATTATGCTAATCTATAGTATTGTTACTGTAAAATCATAGCAGGGGAAGCCAAAGAGGGAGAGAGGGGACAGGAATCTGTTTATGAATAGCTCATCCTTGTAGCAAAGAGTTTGGGACACTTTCTAATACAGTGGAGATTTTCAGGTTTTTTGACAGTATGTGCTTATTTAACACACTTCTATGTAAACTAACAGCAGCCTTGAAACTATCAAAAGCAAGTCATTTCATTGTAGGCACTTGGGACATAGAAAATCAGTCACAAGATTTTTTTAGAAAAGGGGGGAGATTTTCTGTCTAAGTAGAAATGCAATCCTTGAGTTTCAGTGGTCACAAAAAGAGAGAAGTGATTTTAAAAGTACACATGCTGCTTTGAAACATAAGCAGAGAAAAATCACTCTTTCATTAGGAATGATAAAATATTACCAAAATTATGAATCACTCTATCACTATATATTGAAAATCTTAACATTTATAATGAGAAGAGAATGTTACATTGTCCATTCTCTCTTAACCTAGACCAAAACTTTAAGCAGGCATGACATTAAGGCAATATTTCTCATCAGTGGTTTTCATTTTTCTGGAAAAAAAAGAAGACATTTTTTCTTAATTTTTTTTATTCAGTTCAGATATTCTTGGGCTAGCCTGTTGCTGTGACTTCATCAGATAAGATATGTTTTATCTGCGTAAGATCCCCAGTGAATCAACAAAGACTGCAGAGATTTGTGCTGTTATTTTAAGTGCATGAAAAATCAAAAAACTTTTAGTTATAAAGTCAGATGTAAGAATCTGTGTAGAAAAGTTGAAAAGAATCATCTTCCAATTTGAGCTACTTCGCTTCAAGCTTTATTGAATATTGTTTATCTGTTTTGAAACAGTTGTTCATTTCTAGACCTTCATGATCTGTGTTTATATTGGGATTCCTCACACTGCTGAGTGTGAAATGAGGCCTTGATGAACAGAGGCCTGAATGTCTAGCTGCTCCTTTGATTGCACTGGCTAATGCCACAGTCCCTCCAGCTGTACATACCTCATTTGATGATGCTTCTTACACATTTTTTTAGAACTTCTACAGTGTCCATGAAAACTCGCTTTATTCAAGTATTTCTTGCAGCAGGTTTGAGAGCTGAAAACTTATTTTCTGACATTGATAATACTTGTTGGTACATGTGTCCACTAGTACTGACTACAATTGGTAGATGTAGGGAGAACAAAAAACTCCTGTAGCTGTTTAAGCCTGATATTACCAGAACTGCAGAAATGCGTTCAGATGTAAAGCAAATACAGGATACGGAATTAAACTCACCTGAATTCATCATTTTGTGCTAGATGTCTAAACTGAAACTGGTTATTTAGAATTCTAGAAACAGACACAGGTACCTCCAGAGGAGAAGTCCTAATATCTACATGAGAATGAAAAGAATTACTCTTTGGCTCTATCGTTTATTTCCTTCATTGACTACATAGGAAGACTAAGTGACAATCTTAGACAATATTTTTTGAATGGTAAAGTTAGATGAACTTAATCCTCCCCTGGCAGACAATATTGAAATCAATAGGTTGGTTGTTGTTTGGGTTGGGTTGGGTTGGGTTGGGTTTTTTCCCCATATTTCATTAATATAAATGAATAATGACCTTTTTTTAATAACTTGAACAATGTGATATTTTCTGTTTGTTTGTTGTTTCCTTTTTTTTTTAATCAGTATTTTAAGAAAGGATGCATGGAATAGAAAACGGAAGTATGGCTTGTATATAGCAGGGATTTACATTGGTATAAAGGCAAATGGCTATAGAATCCTCACTACCAGCTCCATAATACAAAATTTTTCACTCTCAGCTAAAATTAAGTGAATACTAATAATAGATGTATCAAATATGCCATCAGGAAGAGGATACATAATTTATTTAATAATGTTTTGTAAGCCAAGTGCAGTCTTTGAAGAAGTGATGAATATTTCATAAACCGCAATAACATATAACTGAAATCTGTAGCTTGGTTACACAGCTATCATTTTAACTGAAATAAAATAAATTCTTTATTTTAGATTTAATTTTACTTCAGGCTTCTCTGAAAGCAACGCAAAGCAACATCAATAACAAATCAAATGATGTTTAAAAATATACAAATTATGTTTAAAAATATACAAATTATGTTTAAAAATATATGTACTTTCTCCATACCTACAAACTCAACACATCAGTAATTTTAAAGGTGCTCCACACCCCAATGTTTTTATTATCCCAAATTGTGAAGACATTTTTCAGTAGATCTATATATGGAAAACTATTAACTTATATTGCTGGACTCAGCCACATCTATGAGGGTGAGGAAACTGCAGTGCTAGATTTCCAGCTCTGTCTTTGATAATGCTTCAGTACTCATTCCTGTTAGGGACAGCTATGAGTTTTGCACAATTAGTGAAGATGAAAACTTGCTTTCACAAAAAGCCATAGTAAATATTCTGTAAATTTCACCAGTGAAAGACTTCATCCATGGTTTTCAAGACACTGTGACTCATATTTTCAGTGGAAAGAAATATTCATACATTATTGAAGTTTTGTCCCAGCTGGGAAACTAACCTAATCACACCATATTATGCCTAGCTTTTCTAAAGGACAGTGCTTGCAAACTCTGACATCACTTTTTTGATTTTAATGACTTGTAAATTATAATGGCTTATATCCAGAAAGAGTTCCTGGAAGAGATCTCTGAAATGCTGACAAGCACTACACATCTGAGTGGGAACACTGAAAGTGTTCTGGTCTACTCCTTCATGAAAATGATCAATAACTGAAGATACTAAGTCTGAGATTTTTAGCTCACTCAGAACACGTAAATTAATTCTAAGTCTGTCATCTGCTAGAAACATTTGTATATAGATCACAGTTCTGAGTTCAAGACTATTTAATGCAGTACATTAAATACATATTCAGTACTTACTGATATGAGAAAACCAAATTCACAAAATGCAATTAATAATGTGGAGCTTTAAATTTTTGTCTTATTTCAAAAAAAATTGGATAGTAATACTTGCCACAACATATATCTTAATATATGCTCTCAAGAACTTGTTATAATCTATCAAATATATAAGGCAAATGAATAAAGATTTTTTTTTTGTAGAAAGATCTGAAAAATAATCATGTTTTTATTTGGCTTGAAATCAGAATTAAACCATCATACTAAAATAAGCCATTTTCAAGTGGAATAACTTTCACTCATTAAATATGTAATTTCATAACAGAGGAAACTGTGCAGGCAAGACTGACTGCACACAGGATGCTGACAAATACACAGTTCAAACAAATTGTGTGGAATATAATGAAAACAGAGTAAACTTTCTGACACTTCTAATAATGAAGCATAGGGGAAAAAAATCAGAGATAAACCAATTTTAGTTGTTGATGCTTTCCTTTCCACTTCAATGGCAAAAGCAGAATAATTTTCTCACTAAATTTATCTCACCTATGTCAAATTTAAGCAAATTCAGATTATCATCGTCTACATTTTCCAGCATTCGATCCAGTTAATGTGGCAGAGTTTGCAAGCAATAACCAAAATGTCTTACTTCAAATGTTGTTGCTACTGCTTCTTATTCCATGAGATATGGTAGGCATAATTAAACGGAAGTGTGAATTAACAGCAAGTTGCACTTACTGGGAAGAAGAGCTAGATAATAAGGAAAAACTGGAAGGTTTCTTTGCTTACAGCTCTCTACAATACATTCCTTACTCTATGTGAGACAATTATTTATTCTCTTATGAGAGAACACCATGGAACCACCTAAACCAGGAAATGTGATTCTCCCCCAAACCAGAAAAGATCCAAGTTGAAACACTGAAGTCATATATACATTCTATGTATTTATTTATTTTATGAGAATTTCAGAACTGGCTATAAGAAAATCAGTTTTATTATCTAGTTGGTTACATGTATAAATAAGAACATAATCACAGCAGGCAAGGTAGACATTGTTCACAAATAGTACTTCTTTGTTACTCCTTCTGTAACAGAAAAGACATTTTACTGTTTTTCACACATACATTTTTTAAAAAAATATATCTTTCTCATGTGAATTTTAAGCTTGGGAAGAACTTAATAATGTTACAAAATTTTGAAATCTTCCATTTCAAGTGAGAAAAATGCATCTTTGGTAATGTTTCTATACAAAACACAGCTTTTGAAAGTAGTTTCACACTGCCCCTAGTTCCAAGTCAGTAGACTTCAATGTTCTGATAGATATTCTGACATAGAAATTAATGTATGTTTCATTTGAAGTGGTTCATAGCCATGCAACTACCATTACAGTATAAGATGAGGGAAATAGCATGCTATGTTTGGCAGTGTTAACTGGGAAGCTGCAATGTAATCAGCCTCCCACTTTCTGCACACACTCCATTGAAGCATCTTTGCTAATTACTGGTAGTACTTTTTATATGGTAAGAAAATGAAAAATGATCTGTCACGTAGCATCTACTTGATTAATGATCAAAATGGAAATTGCACTGATAAGACATGCCTGAAACTTCTGCTTCTTTATTTACAATATATGCTAGATATTTCTAAGGGGAGCAGGGCACCTGTGCACACACTTAGTGCTGCCTAAGCTTTGCTTTGAGGTTTAAGTGGATTCTTTGATAGGTTAATATATGCTAATCAGAGGGATGGGCTGAGGTAAGAAAAAAATAGGAGGGCACTGAATGGGAAGATCTAACTAATGAGATGTTATGCCTGCAAGAATAGTTAATAGAGCACAGTGTCTAAAAAAGGGGAAATGGGTACACTAAAACTCCATTTCTGAAGAGAAAATACAACTTTAAAAACAAAATGAGTATTGGCAATTAAAATTACAGTTTCTATCTGTTGTGACATCTGCACTATGCAGTATACATTCCTACAGTAGAAGGATTTGACAATGAATGAAATGGATTTTTTTGCCAGCTTGCAGACCTGTGAGTTGCTGATACTATCTGAAATTGAGGTGTTGAACATGGCTGCATGCAGACAAAATACAGATGCCTTTGCACTGAAAAGGATACAATCTAAGTAGTACCATCTCAACAAAGAAAACATGGTCACACTCTTCCAGCATAATTTGCACAGAAGTGGTTCAACATTGAATGTTTCTTGTGGAACTTTTTCATTTCAGGATTGTTTTCTACTAGAATGGACAGGTATGTCTTATAATACAATCAAAGTAGCTGCAGAACTCTGTACACTTTCTTGATATCCTCATAAGAAATACTTACTGCTTGTTAAGGTAGAAATTTGCATGCCTCCCAGCATGTGCTAAGCATAGATAGCTGATAGTTGCCTAGTCACTCAGTTATTTCTCTTCACATTTTTGCTAGCCTTTGCTCATTCAGATGATAAAAATAAAGAGTTGAGGGGTTAGACACTGACTTAAAATCAGCCTAGCTTTGGAGAAAGTAAACTTAATTCTGTGAGAAACTCTGGACATAACAAGATTAGGTAAATGTAGTAGTAAACTTCACAAAAAAACTAACTTGTTTCTTTAACACGATGAGAAATCTTAAGACAGTAGTTGCAGCCATAACATTAAATTTGCTTAAGAAAAAGTAATCAGTCTTTTGATGTGTTTCAGCCATATTGCACACCCCTATAATGTAAAAATCCAAACTCTTGTACTTTTTTACTTCAGATTAATCTTTCTAAATTTAAATTTTGAAAGATAACAAGAAAGTGTTAATTGCCAACATTTTGGATCTGTTTTAGCTGTGAATTTTCAGTGAAAGAAAGTTTTCAGTCCTTACTCCATATACATATTCGTACCCCATCTTTGGCAGTTAATCTGGTGTTTATGAACCTATTGTATGAACTGGATTAGCAAGGAGATCCAAACAAAATGTTCTTTCATTTCATGGGTTAGTTTTCTATTGCGTGATTTGAAACGACCTTCATTGAACCAACTTATTCTTCTGTAATATAAATGTTTAATGGAATGAAAGACAGAACATCCATCCTGATTAAACACCACGAGATTATTTCTGTGTGCTTATACTGTTTTAAATGAATTGAATTAAAGTCAAAGGACCCTCTTGTGGGACCAGAGGACCCTGTCTCACACGTTTATGAAAATATTTTAAATTATTTGTTTCACACTCTTCTAAGTGCACTCTTAAGTCACTCAATTTGCAGTATACCTTGCTCTTTCTAATAATAGATTCTCACCAGTGACTGACTCCACCCCATATATCATTCTAGTATCAACATCTCTATCTGCTATGCCCCGTCATGCCTTTTGATACATTTGGTAGGTGTGAGCTCAGGTAGTCTCTTAGGACAGTTTCCTGTACATGTGCTATCAGGATTGCAAGCCAAAGCCCTCTCAATCTCACAGTTAGCATTTCCTTGACCACAGTGGACTTTTGATAAAATAAGTGCCACAGAATTTGCTTTGCAGAGTTTTTTCTCTGTCTGCTGAGTATTTTGGGTACACCTGAATGAAATACTAAGGTTCAGTTTAGTTTGCCATAAAATTGCAAACCATAAAAAAACCTGTTGACTATCACAGAAATCTTTTGCAAGTTAACTTTCAACAGATTTTGTGCCCCTAATCCTCTTTTTACCTGCAGATCAAAAGAACTAAAACTTTTGTTTAAATAACTTTTTCTTAATACCATTGTGTTTCTGTTCTCTTTTACTTTTGCAAGAAAAATCAACCCAAATTTTAAAAAGTTGAAGTAAAACAAAACATTTTTTCTTTCACTAAAATAAATCTATTTTCTCAATTCGAAAATTAAAAAAAAACCCAAACAAAATCTTTTCTGTTCATTCTTTCTTTTACCCTGTTAGAATTGACAGTAAACTGAGATTTCAATGAGTCACACAGCTCAAGCCTTAAGCAATTTCTTGTGAAGCTTTTATATCCATTAGGACAAAATAGCTCTCTTCTGTATGCTAATCCTCCTCCTGCCACTTTTGTAAAAGAAAAGCTCTGTTCTTCAGTCTTCTTAGGACAGTATGCCATCAGTATGCTATCCATCATCAGCCCTACATACCACATGATGTACGCTTGCAAATCCATTTCTGAGGGAGTTGCAGGTGTAGTTAAGACATGCACATTCGGTCAAGATAGGAAAGGTTTTCTTCTCAAAATACAGTCTTTTTTCCTTCAGTTGGAGCTTTTTTTGACCTATTTGACTTTGCTCTGAAGTTTTCCCATTGTTAAGAGTGAAGCAAGTTTAAAAGGTATATGTATTTACTTCATTTTAGTTAAATATTTAAAAGTATAAATGTGTTTGAATGTTCAGCCACCTTGCTAACTCCCTGCTTTAAAAAATACTAAAATTAAGCAGCAGATTTTGTTGGCAGACTTCTGTTAATACCTTTATGCAACTTGGTCATAAGTTAAGCAAAAATCTCCACTTGATAGCAGACTTCAGTTTACCCAGTCGAATGCAGGGTGTTTTGCAGAAACAAAAATCTGAATAACAGCAAGTTAAGAGACCGGACATTAGCAGAACAAAGGAGCTTACAAACTGTATGAAACGCAAGTAATAGAATATGCAGGTAATAAAAATCTGGGACAAAATCAGAGAAAAGAGGATCATCAGATTTGTTTGCATTAGAGTCTAGAGACTGTAAGAGTACTTGAAAAATTGGTGGAAGAAGAGAAGATAGGACATCTAATTGTAGTTTCTCAAAACTCAAAGGAAGATTGGAGTGAGTGGTTTGTGGTTTTGTTTCTTTTAGCAAGTGGAGGTGGAAGCAAAAAAAAGGTTCATCTTTTTTTAAACCTTATCATCAGTTTCTTCAACCTTTTGATATTTTCCTGGATTTCTTAAAAGTCTGCAATCATCACTTTCCATTAGGAGGGGAAATTAAATAATTTTAAGTCTCAGCTGACTCCTGGTTCATAAGCAAAAATTACTAGAAATGTATTCAACCTATAAAAATATAAATTAATTAAAATGCTGCCTCTACTGGCCATTCCATGAAATCCATCCAGCTATGGTTCCTTGTCTAGTGGGTATTCTGGAGTGTGTTATTACATTGATTTCGGTTTTGATAGATCTTTAAAGCAGCACTTTTTAAACACTTTTTTTCCTCTTCCCTCCCCACCGTGTGTCCCCCTGAAAAAAAAAAAAGGAAGTATCTTCCCTCAATTGCCACTCTGATCTTAATGTCTTTTTTTTCCTTCTATCTCTTTATCTTGTATCAGAAGATACAGATTTTTCTGAGAAATTCACAGAATTTTTCAGATCTACCTAGGAAGCTGAACCTCCAGTTCTACTGTGAAGTTTAGATGGAAGGCCATATTAGTCTCTCTGCTTCAACAAAAAATAATTTTAGTCAGATGCAGTGAGGAAAATAAGCTTCTCTCTTTCTAAGCAACTTAGCTATGGAATACTTTTTAAGACAACCAAGTCCCAGTATGAGAATCAAGGGTTGAGTTGTATGCTTAATTTAAATTTTAAAATAGGCAGAAATATCCAGGACATAATCAGTGAATTTTGTCAATATGGAAAGGTCTGAACTAGTATCCTCTTCTTTTATCTGTCTCACCATTGTATCTATGCGATTTCTCTTTGCAGAAATGGCTCTCTGAAGTGATCTTTCCAAGGACTTTAGGTCAAGTTCATTCTCTCTGTAGTAGTCTCCTCAGTGGCAGTTTTTCAACTGAAATACAGGTTAGATGGGTGCTCTGTGTTTAATAAGCATCTTTGTGGCACAGTTTGCAAAGTGATTTACTGCCTGAGATGATTACTGTAATGTGTGCTTTGTTCACTGATGACTCAGTTGTGGTTTTGCCCTGCTTAGTCTTATAAAGGAGGGAAGCATGATCCCCTTACATCTACCTGAAGACAGAACTGAGATGCATGTTAGAGAGCTGCTACAGTTACATGAGTGTAAGGAAGCTCTTCCCAATGCTGTTTTAGGAGAATAGACTTAGTGAAAGTCTGGTTCTTTTTCCAATGCAGAACAGGCAGAGCACAGATGGATGGGTCTGGCACACACCAGGAAGTTTGAACCAGTCATTTATCCATGGCATTTCATAAACCTTTGGAGGGTAAATAGCATGGCCTTACAAAAACAGATCCAGTGCTGATCTCCTTGAAGTAAATATTGTTCTGTGGACTTCAACTAGGCCAAAATTACACCAGTGTTATTTAATGTTTTGGTATTACTTGTAGGAGAAAAAGTGCTCTTTATGAAGTGCTTTGTGTTTGCTCCAATAAGAAAAAGTAACACACTGAAAAGAGCACTCTTGAGCACAAACCACAAGCAAGCAAGAAAGAACAAGAGAAAAGGAAACTGCAATTTTCAGTGTCCTTGTCTTTTCTAAGTAGGAAACTGTCTTCATATAGTGCTGTCCTTGCTCATTGCAGATAGCTTTTGTTAGCTTTTGTAGCTGGGTAGCTCAGAACTGCTTTATGGTGTATTTTATTTCATGTGCTTTGAAAGCAAAGCAAAAAATGTTGTTCAAGCTTAGAATACCAAACATCTTTTGTAATTAATTTATATACTAACTGAAAATTAGTTACTTTTACAGATCTAATGTGTATAGTACTTGGCTTTGGGTGGTAACCTATCAGTTCTCTCTTCTGTTTCTTTTGGTCTGTTTTTCCCTTGAAAATGATTGCTGGAGTCTCATCATTCAGAAGCAAAGATTTTTTCACTATTCTTAGTGTCTTACAAAACACTTCTTTTTTAAAAATCTTTGTATTCTATGCAGTAAAGACTGTAATTATTTTAAGTTTTCAGATGTGATTCCCTCACTTTGAAGAATATCTTTATATGTTACTTCGTGCCTTTATCTTTTCCCTCTCCGCTTTCCTTTATTATGACTTTAGAGTTATTAGAACACTGCAATTCCTTCTCATATTTTCTTGTAAATAAAGTCTATCTTAATAGCATAGTATAAATGTGTGTGTGTAGTGCAAGAAACACCACTAATTTGAAATAGGGCTCTTAACAGCATCATAAAAATCTACTTGGAAGAGAGAATTTCCTGCACAGTTTCAGAAGGATTTATTAGTAATTCTCTAGTATGTGGAACTGGGCTTTATATTCTTTAACTAGAATACATTATTTTAATAATGAGATTAAAATAGTTACTTAAAAGTCTGTCATTTGAACTTTCCCATTGCACGTACAGTATAAGATACTCTCTCTTAGATCCCAAAATGTTGTTCAGACTTCATATATGTAACTCCAATATTTGCTCTCAACACAAATATTATTTTTATTGAGCATTAATTAATAAAACATCTTTTTCCTAGAGTTATGGAGAGAGCATTAAAGGATTCCAGTCATGTCCATTCAACTTCCTCTCCTCCACATTGGGAGAATGGTCTGTATTGACAGTGACAAGTGACAGAGGACAGCGGACTGACCTTAAGAGGTCTCTCTGGATACTGCTGGCTGTCAGGCATTAAGTGTTGTAAAAAGTTCTATAGGTACAGGACTGGAACACCTTTTCTACAAGCTCACAGTAGAGGATTGTGCGTCTTCTTTGTTATCCTTCACACAGCCAGCCACTTAGTTGCTTTCTCTTTTAATCCTATCCAATTCTCTTTCCCAGTGAATGACGCGGCAAGACAAATGTACCTTCATTGACTGTGGTTCCAACACAAGTAACACAGAATGAGTCCTAAAAAGTGTTTTGCTATTATCAAAGTATGTATGACAATATACCAAGTAAATGTTTCATGCCCCAGTAATTCTATGGAAAAGATTATATGGGTATATATAAAGTATTTCATTAAACACCAGAGCAATTTCTCCTTTCCACTTCATAAGTCCAAACCATTTCTGAACAGGTGCATTATGTTATGTTTACTACACATAAGTGTTTAAATATTTTATATTCTATTTTGTAATACTAGTTAGGTCTTCCATTGGGAATTGCTTAAATATAAATAAAGATACATTGTGGCATTCCTCCCTGTTTGTATAATACAAGCAGTAATCAAACCTGGGGCAATTTAGCAGCAATTAAAGCTTACCATCCTAAGACAAATCTAAATGTACATGAAAATTAGGTCTGGCCTTTCAGTTATTAAAGTTTAATAGTGCAGCCCATTATTGTGCTTAAGAGTGCCCTATTTACAACACTCATTATTTGTCTTTTCTAACCTGACATTCTGTCTATGTAACTTACTCTGCTGCATGGTTCTGTGAATTCTCGTGCTGATTCCATTTTCTTGTCTACAATGACTCATCTTTTAGTTGTACTAGACCAATTTTAAGTAAATTTTCATAGTACTGTGCATTCATTCCCACACAGATACTGGAGATTAACAGGTTTGCTGATGGCTGAATTCTGAATAGTGGATACAGCATGTGTTCAAATGGAGTAACAGTGTAATACACTACCACACTGTGTACGAGTACATCCATCCAGGTAAGTACTGTACCTTATCATCACTCTTTGCATATATATTTACTGAAATAATATATGCTTTTTATACTGTGTGTAACTTGTGAATGAGCTACATGCATCTCTTCATTGTAGTACACTCTATTCTAATCTTAAGAAGTTTTGACTGACTTATCTAAAGAGAACACTGTAAGAACACTGAGGGTCAGTTTTCCTTCTCTGTCGTAGAGGATTTAAAGTGCTTCCCCACAACACACATATATCTTCCTAATGAGTCCAGAATTACTTAAGAGGTTTACTCACAAGGTCACTAAACTTTATTTATGCCTCCACTTGTCTCTAGGAATGATACTGCAGTTCTTAAGAAACAACTTAAATTTATTCTCAGTACTCAACTGAGACATCAGCAGTAGCAACTGATGTAAACATCTGTCTATGTCAGGGTCACTTTTTTGGGGCCCCTTTTTGCTGTGTAATAAAATACCCTGAAAATGGCCATATAAAACTTCAAAGGAGAAAGCTCTCATTTATTTTTGGATCACATACAAATGATGGTGAGCATTAACAAGCCACTAGGCTAAGCATTAACATAGTTATCACCATAGGCATCCAATGTCTTTGCTACTAGGCAGCAGTCAATATGATAGGAAAGAGTTGGCATCTGCTACTCCTTCAAATAGGGCTTCAGAGTTGTGGAGCTGTCTTATACTACTGTTTTTTTCTTGTACCATTTTGTATCATTCCGTATTGGTTTGAGGTGTGTTTTTTTTCTCTTGAATCCTTACAGTGACATCTGTTCCTTACTCAACAATCTTACTTCTGTCTGCCACATATTGCATGGTGCTACTCAAATGTACTTTCTCAGAGTTTCTCTAATCACAAAGCACAGTTGTTCGTAGTTGTAACAGTGGTAACAGCCTTAGCCATGGTTACGCAGTTGTACTGTGCTAAAGTTAGGCCTTGGGTCACAGACAGCTAAACTGAAAGATAGATAATGATGTTACATTAATCCTAACTATTAGGAACTCATCTGACCAACTGTATGAATCCCTTCTCCAGGGTTACCCGTCTGCTGTAGCAGCAGCTATATGTTACAATCTTTCTCTAGAGTAGGGCACTGCAGACTAATTTCTCTCCACCTAACTTTGGAGCAGTGTGTTTTTCTGTTTAGAGCACTATATCCATGGCACAACGCATGACTGAATCCTCTGAAGCAACTTAAAATAATTTTTAAATATTCCTGAGAATAATTATCACCCTTGATTATTTTTCTTTCTGCCTATGCAATTTGTAATAGCACCAAATGCTCTTAAAAGAAACAGGTCTTTTGGGCTTAAATTTGGTCTTCTATTAGGGGTAAATACAACCTGTGGAACCACTGATTTTGGTTAAGTTTTCAATAAGGAAGTTTTTGGAACCTAGCTGGGATTTCTGGTCACTTTCAGAAATAAGGAGAATGACTAAAAGGTCCAGAAAATTGGGTCACTTCTAAACAAAAATGGACCTGACACAGTTTCAGTGTGGAAGAATGATGTATTTTGCCACCTCAAATTTTCTCACAGAATTAAATTGTCATTCTCCAGCCAGCTTTAGCCCATAATACTCCACTAGAATATTTTTTTAATATTGTGAATATATATGCTTTTCTCTGCAAAACCTATATAACACTTTTTGTTAATTCCCTGCATTTCTTTCCATCTTTCTTCCTTTTAGGTCTTTGAAAGACTATCTGTCTTAGGTAATTTATTCCCTCTCTTTTTATGGTGTTTAGGAACTCCAAATCTAGCATATTTATCCACACAGCCCCTCCACAAAGAGGAAAAGAGTGCTTGAACGCAGGTGCACAAACTATCTTGAAAGAAATTTAAGTGGCTTGGTCCTGTTACACTTTCAAAACTTCCTGTTAGACAAACCATTGTTAATTCATTATTTCTTTCTACATGCCCATCAGTTTGTGTCTGCGCTTCTGTGATCTCTCTCTTTACATAGCTTAGAAGGTATTCAGAAAAGGTCTTCCAATTTTTACTTCTATAATGGAGATCAGCTATATCTGTGACATAACCACAAATATGTTAAATGATAATATTTAACAACCACTGCACTTCTGTGGATGTCCATTTGTCTCTGTTTAGGGCTTAGGGCAAGCCCAGGGAGCAGGATTTTCTCTCTATTGTCCCCCACCCTCCCAGGAGGAGGATTAAAAAAAAGGGAATAGAGAAAAGATGCTTCACACAAGATTGGAAGTTAAGACTGTAACAAGTTTAATGAAAAACAACAGGGGAAAGGAATAGGGAACTAATAAGGGACAAAGGTTATTTAACTATATACAAAACCCTATCCCAGTAGTCCCGAGTGGAAGTGTCCGAGCAGTGCCTCGTGGCCACTGCGACTGCTGTGACTCGTCACCAGGGACCGCAGTGGTGCTGGGAAGCGGATGATGGTGGATGCTACGGAGCACGTGGAGGTAGCCCCAGCCAACCCAAGATGTGACAGGAAGCAGCCCAGGAAGCCAGAAAAAGCCGGTGAAAAACCTCGGGCCTCCTTGTTTTTTTATAGACTGTGGTCGGAAAGGGGAGGGAACAGTACTGATCTCTGACCCCCCAGGGTCCTACAGACACCACCTGTCCTTCCCTTTCAGACTGGTAACCCTTAAACCATAACACCATTATCTCAGACTCTGTTCTGAAGTAGTATTCACAGATGGTTTCAGAGATTTGTCAGAACCTCAACAAGCTGAAGGAACTGGATGGGAATCCAGTTAGTTGTTGTCATTGTCGTCACTGTTGTTGTTATTATTATTATTAATCTATTTCTATTTCAAGCCACAGATTTCCTTTCCTTTTCCCAATCCCCCTCCCCAGGTGGGGAGGAGGCATCAGGTCATAGAGCAACTGTATACACCACAACAATTAATTTATTCTAAGAGGTATGGAGCTTTAGTGGTGGACAGTTGGGTGCTACTGTCCCTGTTGTAGAAAGCCTTCACTTAAGTGATCTTTTTTTCTTGCTTGTCTTCTAGTCTTATTTGTTGATCTTGAGTCAAGAAAGGCCTTAAGCTTGTAACTGACTGTATGGCTTGTGAAGAACTATGCAGAGCTTTCTGAGAGGGACTTGAGCACATTCTTAAATGTCCTCTTAAAGTTAAATAGAAATGCTTCTGAAATTAAAATTATCTGGTAGGCAGAGTGAATGGGAAAGCAGGAGGAAAGAACTGCTAGCTTTTGGGCAACACTGGAGCTGGAAAATTGTTCCTTCATAACCATATCGTGCTCTGTAACTTACAGCTTTAGGGAGTCTGCTGTTAATTTACATTTTTGAAAGATATGTCTGACTGTAAAGCAAACTTTTATTTTCTCTCTATGGGTAGGCAAGAGCTTGTTGCATTAATTCAAGGTGCTTTCTTCTAACATCCAAAAAAACAAAAATGTACAATTTACAGATTTCCATGTAATCCTGTCTTGAATGCATATGGAAAAATCATTAACTGCAGTTGAGGTCATTGTGCTAAATGACCATGCTGAGTAATAGAGGTTATTATTATTATACATAAATAGTATTTCATGGAAGATGAGGGGAACAGGAAAGTCAGTGCTCTGCTTTACCATCTGTGGAAGAGGCCTAATGAGGAATAAATGTCGCTTGAGTGATACATTGGTATTTCTCTTACTGACTGGTGGCATTATGAACCAAATAGCACAGACAGATTCTGTGCACCAGATGGCAAGCTCTGCTCCTGCAATTGGTATATTATAACAAAGCTGGAAAGAACCCCAAATTCTTTCCTAAGTGCTAGAGCGAAAACTCAAATAGTTTGAAAGTGATTCTGATAGAGTATGGATGGTGCCAATAAGAAGCAAGAGCTGACAGCACGTCCTGTGAGAATCTTAGGACTAATACATGGGATACAAGAGAGCTTAAGTATTTAGGAGTTTAAGGGAATTGTATTTGGAGGTTGTACTTAGGAAAACACAGGCTATGAACAGCTATTTCAATAGTGTATTATTTGACACATGCTCTAAATTAAGTTGGTTACACTACTGCAAACCAGTGCATTGGCCTAGATAATGAACTAGCTGTTCATATAATACCTGTGATTTCCTAAGTACAGCACCATTTACAACTATATTTAACACAAGCTCTAAGTTGGTGTCTCTTGCTTCATCATATTGTCTTCTGCAGTTTTCTCAGGCAACTCAACAGCTGATATTGTGACTTCTTCTCTGTTAACTTGACTTTATTATCAGAAATGTAGATCTTAATATTTTTATCTGTGACTTTTGGGGTTGATAGCTGCTATTAACAGTTCTCACAGAATTTAGACGAAAATATGAATCTGTTCCCACTTTAACACTAATTCTGGCTAACATTTTGCAATGGTAGTAATTATTATTTATTAAAAATTAATGAAGCCCTAAATATTTCAAATCAACCCTCAGTGTTCTGAAATGTTGATGTGCATTGATTTTTAGACTGATTGCAGTATATTTTCTTAAGGAAAAGGCACATCTGTTCCATAATGTGAAGATCTAAAAATAAAGATATTCTACGTCCCACCCTCCTAGTTGATAAAGGGAACTACAGCACACTACCAGTAATTAACCCTGTAGCATGAGCACAAAGCAATCAAACTTCCCATTTTGTGAGATAGTATATCTGCGTCTGAAGCTGCACACAAAAATCTGTATCTATCATCATACCCAGTGAAATTGCATTTAATAGTTAAAACTTGTCGTCTTGCTCCAACGTGTGCCGCTTACATGTGAAGTAAGGGAATTACAAGAATGACTATATATTTTATCATTGCTCTTGTTTCTATTTAAAAGCTTTTTATTCAACTGTACTCCCACCATTTCTTCTTTCTGTCCTTTGTGCAAGCTGAACTTCACAATTTTGAACTTCACTATTTACTTTGATAATTCATATAGGTAAGCAGTGAATGACTGATTGTAATGTAGGTCAAGGATGATCTTTAAGGTCCCTAGCAACCAAAGATGATCTTTAAGGTCCCTTCCAACCTATACCATTCTGTGACTCTGTGATTCTGATTCTATGATCAACTTCATTTTTTTTTATTTTCTACTTTAATCAGTTTTCCAAGATTAATTACTAGAGGTATGTACTAGCTAGTTTATTAAAAGAAAAAAAAAGATCCCTTCAAAGAATGAATAGACTTATAATTGAACAGCAGGGTTACAGATCAAGGAACTCCAAGTCAGTTGTCAGCTTTACCACAGTCTTATGCTAATATGAAGTACTTAACAAAACAAAATATACTATGTATACAAGCTTAGGCAACTTTCTTTCTTTCTGGAATGAATTGTTAACTTACAGTAGTGAAACCCTTTCTTCTGCTCTTTTACCATGCATAGGGATTTACTAACTTAACGTAATTAATTCTGTCCTCAGCAGTGATGAATACTACCAGCTGAACAGATACCTCCTGACTTCAGAAGGGCTGAGCATCAGTAAAAATCTCTCTTAATGTTTACTGATCTATAGTGTACATTTCTGCTCCCTAGCCTCCAACTTTGATCTCACGCTTTCATCCAATTTTATTTCCTTCTATGACCAAAGCAGAATTCATCCAAAATTCCCAAACTGCCTACAACCAGCAGTATAAAAGAGAATCTGGTTGTGTGATCCTGTGAGTACTACCCAGTGACAGAGTTCTTACACAAACAGGTTTATTAACACTTCCTAAAGCCCAGTCGGACAAAAAGAGGGTGGGCAGGTACTGGAAATCCATGTAGCTACTACTTAGGAAATGTGCACAAAGGAAATTTCCTGAAGAAAAGGGACTTATACTATATGCTCAGCATCAAGTCAAAAACTAAACAGTGAACTTAGTTGTTGCCTAAAGTTGCCAATGTACTATGAAACGTGTTCACACAAGTATACTTAGAATCCATAATTTTTTATACCATTTACAGTAGCAATAAGCCTGCTAGATGTGCAAAATTTAGCACAGTCCTCTTGGAAGGACTTACTTCTCAAAGAGAAGGAGGCAATGGTTGGGCCACTTTAGATGCCTTAGTTTGGTTGTTTATCCAGAATTTTAAGAAATTTTAGCAATAGACAATAAGATAAAATGTGAACTTAAGAAAATCCTCAAAAAGTAGAATACATTGTGAATCATCTAAACAATCCAATAAATAAGTTAGCAAACTAGTCTGTACTGGTTAAGTTCCTACTCTCCACTCCCCACCCCCCTCAGTTTATTTTAGATGCGTCATGCTCTAAAAACAAATGGACAAAACATGGTCCTGTTTTTGATTCACAGCCCTTCTAAAGAAATCAATAGACATAATGAACATAGAGCCATTTTTTGTCACTATCTAGTCTGATTTGTTTACTAGGATTATCATGTATGTTTAATGAACATTTAGATCTCTTATCATAACGCTTTTCAGTTAAGAATAAAAGCAGGTTTGGTTCCTGTTGCAGAGTATATGGTAAGAATTAATGATTTTGTTTGAAACTATTTCCTTATAGACAGTGTTAGGGCTTTGAAATAATTCAGTCAGCCATCATATATGCCTTCTATTTTATAGAAGAATGTTATTATCTGAGACCAAGACAGATGCAGTAGATGATGCTGCAATATTCAAACTTGTACTCAATAGCTGAAATCAGGTAATGCTACCACTGTATAGAAAAGGGTGAAAATCTAAAAGACTTGCAAGCAAAACCGAGTGACAACACAGTAAAAGATCTGCCTTGGCTCTTCTCTATATAATTGAGCCAAAATACATTCAATAAATCAAACTTCTTGTAATTTAAAAAAAGAGCCAGTGACAAAGTATAAATTGATTGACAAGTTTCAATTAGCAGATGGTCACCAAGTGTCCTGAGCCAATTAAAAGGGAAAGAAGAGGAGGGCACACTTCTTATTCTGTAAGTTAAAAAAAACATGTGGTTCAAGGTTCTGTCCTTTGCATATAAAAATACAAAGAAGGAAGATAGTTTGGGTTCATCTGGTTGTGTTTTTGTTTGTTTAGATTTTTTATTATTTTACTAGAATCTCTGCTCTCTGTCTGAACGTAGTATGAGAGAAAGGCCTAGCTTTCATCAAGTGAATGAACAGTAGTCAGAAAGCAGAAAACTAATGAGAAGTTTCCTGCTAAGGATATGTGAGAAAGGAGTAGTTCAGCCTTGCCCTGGGACTTAATTTTTTATTTCAAGTATAGTGTGCTGAATCTGATGCAGTGGATCTGGCATTTATGAGGTGAGTGAGCAGTGGCTGAGATCCCAAAGAAGAGATGGGAAATTTCAAGAGTGAATCAAAAAGACTTTCTTGAAGGTAGCAGTACTTAAGAAAGTATGCAATAGAGTGACTTTTGTTTTGTAGGTGTGTCTTTTGATATTGGTTTGGTTTTCGCTGGCTTTTTGCTAGGTAGTGAACTGATTTTTTTTTTTGTTTGAATGATTCTAGGCTGAGAAAAAAAATCATATTTCTCCGCATAAAATGTTTTTGAATTTGAGGAAGAAATCTGGACTCAAGGGTTGTAAACTTTTAACTGCTGTTGTGCTCTTAAGACAGAATGCCAGGCTCTTCTCATTGATAGCCAATGATAGGGCAAGGGGCAATGGGTACAAGCTGGAGCATAGGAGGTTCCATGTGAACATGGGGAAAAACTTTTTTACTGTGAGGGTTACAGAGCACTGGAACAGGCTGCCCAGAGAGGTTGTGGAGTCTCCTTCTCTGGAGACATTCAAGACCCGCCTGGACGCATTCCTGTGCAACCTAGTCTAGATGATCCCGCTCTGGCAGGGGGGTTGGACTGGATGATCTTTTAAGGTCCCTTCCAACTCCTAATATTCTGTGTGATTCTGTGAATGCAAGCAAATTTCATAGACTAGTACTTTTAGTTGTATGTTTGCATGGAGAGCTCCATTTGCTGGGGTCTGTGAGGAAAAAACACTTTTGAAAATACTCAGTTTTACTTATTGACCACTTGTAGGTCTTTATACAGAAGTACTGTTTAGTGCATGCTGTATTTAATGTGCTTTTTTTAAGAAATATATATATATTAATATTTGATGTCTTAATTTTGTCTAAAAGAATTCCTAACTGGCAGTATCTGCTGTGCTACCACTTTATTTAGAAATACCTAGTTTTAAACAGGAATCTAAGAATTAAGCTCTACTAAATGGCTTCATGGCTCCGAACAAATAAATTGGCTGTAGCTCTAGAAAAAGACTTGTGGAACTGTGCTCCCTGATTGCTCTTAGAGAGGCTAAAGACATAGTGCTTAATTGGATGACTTTTGATATATTTACTTATGCTTGGACCCTGTTGGTTTTGAACTAACCTTGTACATCTGGCAATCATAGAACCACTGTGCTGAAGTTGTTGTATCCTGTCACAGTAGGGTATCTCCCACAGCTCTGTACTCAACCCAGTATATAGCAGTATGTCTGTAATGTTAACAGATACATCCCCAAGAGAACCTTTTTAGGGAAATACATATTTATAGATTATTTATTGGAAAACATGGGTTTTTAACACCCTTGACTAAGCTTCCTGCTGTATCCACACATACTTGATTAAAGTTGCTTTTAATTAAAGAAGATAATGGTTAATTTTAACTAGACCACAAAATTAAAAAATGTATTAAAATAATACACTTCTTTTAAAAAAAGAAAAAAAATAGCTGTGTGAATATGTTCCTGACACGATGAAAATATGGTCCGTCCTAATTCAGACATAATGGGATGGATAGAGGCAGATGAGTAGTACTCTGGGTTATCAGTTGCCCATGTGATATCACAGCTGAAGTTTCCTTTCTGCCTTGCCTGCTCCACTAGTTGTTTCTAGATGTGAAACAGCATACTTACAGCTGAAACAGAAGAAACATTTGCTGCATTGGAGTATTAAGCTTTGAGGGGATTTTTGGTTTTTTACAGCCACTTTTTTTAATCACAAATTTAACTTCAGTTAACTTTGTGATATATTTCTGCTGCAAACTGATATCCCCTCTTTAGTAAGAAGAAACTTCAACCATTCTTGTTACAGATTCATATTTTCTGCAAGCTTATTTTCCCTTTGCTGTTCTTCAGCAAGTTGATCTCATTCACTTTCCTGTAAATCTAGGTGAATCCAATTTCTAGAGTACCTGTCTAATTCATCAAACAACAACTTGTCCAAGGATTACTACCTGAGCTTTGTTTTTCAAAGCTTTAGAAGCTGTGAAATTATCTCTCCCAAACACCACTTTGTTGTTTTATTAGTTTCCGAGTATGTATTCAAGAGAGTGTTGCATGTTGAAGCTTTTGCAAAAATTCATGCATTGAAGATTTGTGATTTGGCAATCACTTTAAGTAAACACATCAATAGTGTTGTAAATAAATAATTCTAAAATTAGCATTTGCACCTTGGTCTAGTAGTTCCAAAGGTAAGGTAGCGTTTGGCAAAAACACAAATAGAATGTTTCAGTGCAAATCACGAAGATGAAATAGATGTCTTTGTGCGTAAACTACAAAAACATTGGATTATTCACATAGCAACACTACTTAGTATTTTAGATAAACAGTCCGTTAAGCACTCTTTTGTAACTTGGAATTTAAACTGGGTCTTTGTATTCAATTACTAGTGAACAGACAAGTGTATGTTTGTCTTTACCCACCCTACAATTCTATAAATATTAAGCTAATACAAGACTATACTCAAAGTTACTAGTAGCATTGCTGCACAACATTCAAGGCCATAAAGACCATCCAGCTTTAGTTTTGAAGTTTACATTTCTCAATTATAAAGGTTCTTCATGAAACCTGTATCCAAAAATCATGTCTCTTCCATATTGAATATCTGTTGTCATCTGCAGCCTCTAATCCTATCTTTCAAAAATCATCAAAAGCAGATTGAGGCTTGTGACTGGCACTTTTTGACTGTGCTGTAAAAGCTGCTATGAAAATACAGCCTTTCCTAAAGGTTCTTTAATTATCCTTTGCTAACTTGAAAATCCTTTGTCATTGAAGTGCTAATGTATCGTTAATGCAGTAAGAGTAAACTTTCAATACTTCTGCCAAATCAGAGTCAAACTTAATAGAACAAAGTGCTACCTTTCATCTGCTATCAATGGTGGAAGTTTTTGTTGCTTTAACAACAAAACACTACTCATGTGGTTGGGTACCTCGATGGATAAATCACTATGTTTTCCACTGAAGTGTTTCCTCAGTGATTCAATACTTAGTATAATTGATCTCATGCTAGATTTGGTCACATTATGACAAATGGCAGGTACTGATGATATTTCACTCTTTTTAAGACTCAGCAGTATTTCTGACTTTTTCTCTAATAATGCCTATGGCTTTTGTTAGTATTATCTGTTGGGACTGACACACACTTCTCTTTTCATCATATTTCTGTTTTTAGGAGTGCTTTAACTTGGGTTACTAAAAAACAATAACCATACTCTGTAATATGTACAGTCAACTTGAACACCAATTATTTATGTTTGTATTTTATCTTCACACTGTTCATATTCTTTTGGGTTTTTTTGTTTAGTTGGTTTTGTTTGGTTTTTTTTCTGTATGTTGAAGATATTGCTTATGTGGTAAATCAGCAATAGGACCTGTTTTTTTTTGTGGAATGGAATGTACTTACCCTCTTTAAGCCTAGTTAGTTTAGCCCAAGAGTCAAGTGGAATGAATATAAAATTGTCTGCATTGCTGCAGCTGAATTTACACTGACACAGTTATCACAGAATCACAGAATGTTAAGAGTTGGAAGAGACCTTGAAAGACCATCCAGTCCAACCCCCCTGCCAGAGCAGAATCACTTAGACTAGGTCACACAGGAATGCATCCAGGTGGGTTTTGAATGTCTCCAGAGAAGGAGACTCCACAACCTCTCTGGGCAGCCTGTTCCAGTGCTCCATAACCCTTACAGTAAAAAAGTTTTTCCCCATGTTCACATGGAACCTCCTATGCTCCAGCTTGCACCCATTGCTCCTTGTCCTATCATTGGCTATCACTGAGAAGACCCTGACTACGTCCTTCTGACACTTGCCCTCTACATATTTATAAACATTAATGAGGTCACCTCTCAGTCTCCTCTTCTCCAAGCTAAAGAGACCCAGCTCCTTGAGCTGCTTCTCATAAGGGAGATGCTCCACTCCCTCGATCATCTTTGTGGCTCTGCGGAGGACTCTTTCAAGCAATTCCCTGTCCTTCTTGAACTGAGGGGCCCAGAACTGGACAGAGTATTCCAGATGTGGTCTCACCAGGGCAGAGTAGAGGGGAGGAGAACTTCTCTCTAGCTACTAACCACATTCTTCTTAATGAATCCCAGGATGCCATTGGCCTTCTTGACCACAAGTGCACATTGCTGACTCATGGTCATCCTGCTGTCCACCAGGACCTTCAGGTCCCTTTTTCCTGTGCTGCTCCCCAACAGGTCAGTCCCCAACCTATACTGGCACATGGGGACTGTTCTTTCCCAGATGCAAGACCCTACACTTGCCCTTGAATTCCATTAAATTTCTCCCCTCTCAATCTTCCAGCCTGTCCAGGTCACACTGTATGGCAGCACAGACTTCTGGAGTGTCAGCCACTCCTCTCAATTTTGTGTCATCACCAAACTTGCTGACAGTGCACTCTGTTCCCTCATCCAGGTCATTGATGAATATATCGAATGGTACTCATTAGGTTAGGGACTTTACTAGATACAGGCCTCCAACTAGACTCTGTCCCATTGATCACATCTCTCTGACTTCTGCCCTGCAACCCGTTCACAATCCACCTCACTACCCAATCATCCAGACCCCACTTTCTCAGTTTAACTGTGAGGATGCTGTGTGAGACAGTGTCAAATGCTTTACTGAAATAAAGATAAACCACATCCACTGCCTTATCACCATCTATCCACCTGGTTATGTCCTCATAAAGGGCTCTCAGGCTTGTCAAACATGACTTCCCCTTGGTAAAACCATGCCGACTGCTCCTAATGACCGTCTTATCCTTCCTATGCCTAGGGACAGCACCAAGGATAATCTATTCCATCACATTTCCAGGGATGGAGGTGAGGCTGACAGGTCTTTAGTTACCTGAGTCCTCCTTCTTGCCTTTTTTGAAGACTGGGGTGACACTTGCTTGTTGTGAGAACGGGGAGAATAAATCCGGTCTTGTGAGGTCGGCACCGAATATGCGACAGACGCAAATCGGGAAACAAACAGTAATCGTTTATTTACAGCAACATTTACAGGTTCTTTTAGATTGCCAGTGATAAATTAAAAAGCTACAGGTACAGTAGAGGTTTTATAACTAATATAATACCAACAACAAAGCAATATGGAACACACAAACACCAACACAACAACCAACAACTTGCCCACAGTGAGCCTGGCTGCCTGGCGAACAGACAAGCCTGTTTGAACAGCAATACGGTGGAGCAAAACCAATACACTCAGG
>NW_010206871.1:0-9107 GCF_000695765.1 Mesitornis unicolor
ATTTATATATGTGTGTGTGTGATAAGATGAAAATCAGGATAATGTTAATGTATACTGCAGTGCAACTGGGAAATTTGGTTTTGCTAGTTTACTCCACCAGTTGGGCACAGATACCTATTACAAACTATGAAGAAGTGATAGTTACAATGATAGTATACTCGTGTCAGATTTTTTTTAAAGTAATTGCAAGATTCTTGCCTGTGCCGTGACTTCAGTTGGGTTTTTTGATTTTATTTTTTTTTTTGCCCTAGTAGAAGAAAGAAGTGTTTTCCCTGAGGTAGGCAATACCAAAATATTGGTTATTCTAAAATGAGAATCTGAAAATATTAATATCTCAGCAGATATTACTAAGCCATTAAAATTACTGCTTGGATAGAGAGCTTGACCTAAAGAAAAACACAGCTTTTGGATTGCCAGATAGTAATTTCTGTCTCTGCCACCCTGGAAAGCAGCAGTTTGACACTCTGTGCTCCTACCAGCCCTTTTCCTCACTCCAGACCCAGGAAATGGAGAATGGCAACAATGAAAATTAAAACTAGCCTTTCCAATCCCAAATCAATTTTACCATGAGACTGTGTCAGGATGGAAGTGACTCAAGGGTAATAAAGCAGTTGGGGTGAGTAGGAGTGCACAGGCTTCCTGATTTTAGCTGTGCAACTCTGTTATGGATTGTGTCCATGAACCCATGGTATTAAAAATTTGTCATCAATCTCCCTTGTAGGCTGGGATTGATAATGATGGAGTGAGCTGTTGCAATTAAAGCATTTAGCATAATCCAAGGTGAACGTGCCTACATGTCCACAGCTACACCTGTTTGCACACGTTTGTTTTCTTCAGTTAGAATACACCAAAATATTAATTCTGAGATAAATATTGAAATGAGCAGTGTTCAGTTCATTAAAAAAACCCAATAGCTCCCAAAATAAAGAAAAATGCCTACTATCTTATGCATCTGATTACATGTTATCAAAGCAGTGAATGTATGCTTATAAATAAATATGTGAAAATATTTTATTTGTATTTACGTATTAAAAATATTCATATTACATATGTAGACATTTACTGTAAATATTAGATTAGGTGCAGGGAGGTCAGCTACACTGAAATTACTTGTGAATTATTTCAATTTGTTTGTGGCCTATGAGAAAAGCACTTTCTTTTCCTTACAGCTGCTGCTTGCTGTATTTTTGTATTGACTCACCTCTTACTCTTTGAAACACACCGACAATAAAGACAAATGAGCAAATGAAATATTCTGTAAAATGTTCTGCAGGAGACTTGTCGCTCATTGTAATGACTTTCTGACCAGTATAGACAGTCTTTGAGGCGTAGTGCTTGATGTGACCATCTCTGTCTGTTAGTGTAAATTTTAATTTAGTGGAATTAATTTGTATTGTTAAGTGGCAAGAATGTGTGTTATTGGCATAATTACTGTAAAGCTATTTAATTACTGATTTCCCCAGCATAGTGGGCTTGACAATTTACCAGATATAATAAAGGAAAAGATGCACATTAACTAAATGGATATGGGCCAAACAAGCATTTTCTTATTAATTCATTATTACTTATAGACTTAATTCATTTTAATAGATATACAGTAATTACCTAGGAAGTAAGACTGTTTTCTTCATCATTACATTAATGATTCAGATAAACTGACAGAGAGGTAATGTACATCTATATTATGACTATGTTTAAAACACCGATATTGGCTTATGAGAGTCTGGAGGCCACCAGTGTTGGCTTTAAAGATGCATAAAATGTTCATATTTACTCATCTTTTTTCTTTGTATTTACTTTTTTCTCCTCACCCCTCTCATCTTTTAATGATTTCTCTATCTCCATTTGAATTACCCAGGAGAAAAGGAGTTCACTTTGCTCCTAGTTGGAGAGCGTGGGGCCAGGGGGATGAGGCTGGTCTGACACGGCTCTGTTTGAAGCAGCTGGCAGCCCCCCTGCCTTTCTACTTTATTTCATCTTGGTGAGGGAGACCCCATGCCCTAAAAGGCACCCTCTGCAATTTACTTTGCTTAGAAAGCTGAAGGCTTGAGGCAGCCCAGTAGGAGTTTGAATGCATGATTTCAGGTATACCCAGCCATTTTAAACTTGCTTCATGGGCTCGCGACCTATCTCTTTTCAGGCAAGCACCTGTATTGCAGTTCAGTAATTCAGCCACAGCAATCCTGGATGAGAGAAAATAAATGCCCTTTCTATTGGGAGAACAGCAGTCCATCAAACCCAGAAGCAAACATAGAATGAAGACTTTCCTGTGCCAAAGAGTCCTATATCTCTGTATATGAACATCCTGGGACAATTAACTGAGGCCACCATTAAGGAGAACTTGAATTGCTGCAGCTGCTGCTTTTTTTCTCATTTTTTTACCATGCTTCTTTTACTTTCAATTTCTTGATGTGCAGTTATACCAGAGCTGGTTTTCCTAATGCAGGCACAGCCTGTAGGGCCTGTGAAGCCTGCAGCCACAGCACAACTGTGGGTCAATTCTGGTCTGGCACAGGGAAGGAGCTGAGCTGTCACAGCCCCATATGTTCCACTGCAGCCCCAGCATCCCTCCGCACCCGGGCCTGGGGTCTCATCACACAGGCTCCAGCATGGTCTCAAATTCACATAATCCACTTTTAAAAGCAGCTGGAGTGTGGTGTTTTGGAGAAGAGTTGTACTCGCTTTGAAGCAGGTTTCAGTCACATGATAGGCCATGGATAAGAGCACCAAAGGATGCTCCAGGGGCTAAGGTTCATCTAGGATTTGAGAATTTTTAAACTGTTAGGATGTATTCATGTCCAGAGAGTGTAAAGATGCCTGTAACTACTGTGGCTTCCTCTACAGCTGATGGTATCATATAAAAGGCACACCCAGGTGCCTGCAAAAAAAAACCAAGGAAGAATAACAAGGAGACATAATTTCTGATAACTGTTGATTATTGCCTGGTTCTAAAATACAAGTTTCTCCAAGCAACCAGGGCTGTGGGACTTTCTTGCTGTCCTGGTTTTGCTGGGACTGTATTGTAGAATTCACTTTTAATGTTTCAGTAGAAATGGATTTTTGAGAAAACTGCAGTGTTCCCTTTAGAGAATGCAAGTTGGTATTATAGCTTCAGCCGGGATAGAGTTTTATTTTGAGTTTATACTGGGACTGATATGATAACAGGCTAATATTTACTTCTTCCAAGGTTCTGTTTTTCAGTCTTTCACCAGCACCTGTGGTTATAGTTTCTTTTGGGTTTTTTTGGGGGTGGTTTTTGTTTGTTTGTTTGTTTTTCTCCTTTCTGCACAAGAGAAAGGGGGAGAAGCGAGAGCTTGCGACTCTTTGGGACGGATGATCCAGGCATGATCCAAGCTGATGAATAAAAACATATCCTATCCCATAAAGTCACACTCACTATAAACTTGGGAATTTGCAGGGGACAACCCCTTTGGTCCCCCTTCAATCCTTCCCCTCCCTTCTCCTTCAAGATGGCGGCCTATCTCTGTTCCTGAGACTTACCCCTCCTTTGTCATGTTTTCACTGGTGTACAGCCAGTGGCTGCTGTTTGTGAGCTTAGTATAACTTTCTTTGCTTTATTATCATTGTTCCTATTCTTGTTGCAGTTCATTAGTATTATTATTATTATTTCAATTTGGCTGATTTTATTTTTTAAATAGTCTTTATCTCAACTGACAAGTTCTTTTACTTTCTCAATTCTCTTCCCCACGAGGGATTTGGGGCAGTTGAGTGAGCATACTGCATGGTATTAGTTGCTTGCTGGGTTAAACCACACCACCTGCTTACTGAACAGCACCTGCATCATGTGCATTTTATCATAGCAGCACCAGGCTTTGAAAGAGTTTGGATTTTGTGTTGAGAACCTGTGAGTAGTCTGTCTCATTTACCCAAAGTTGGTAAGGTCTAGGAGCTGAAGGAACATTACTGAATTGATATGGTGGCACGTAGTAACAAGTCTTTATATGGTTTGTTTGACAGAGACACCTGAGATTTCAGTAAGTCTGTCCCTCATTTGAATTTTACAGATATGTAAAGAAAACAGGCTGCATAGTGGCAAAGAAGAGAAATAAGACAACTGCTGCTTAGGTGGTGTTTCTGACCCATTGCCTTGTGTGTGTCAGGTTGGTATCTGAGCACGTGTGTAGAGCTCCTCACAGGGACAGGCCACATGGGGAGCTGGCAGTGGGTTGCAGCCTTCTTTCAAATACACATATACAATTTCTGCTGGTGTTCAAAACTTCATAGATTAACATTAGCTGTAACAAGCTACGGTAGGATTGCTGGCTTCTGCAGTGTGGAAGTGAAAAGGAAGACTTGCTGGCATCTGCAAAGTTTTAAGCCCTGACTGAGGGAGGCTGATAGTGGAAACTGCTATTATTGTACAGTGTGTGATATAAAGAAATAAAAGGCCAGATTGTAGCTAGGCACATTTTTATTCCTTCAAAGCCAGCTACCCAGATTGTACGTATTACCAAGGGAAAGAGCAGGCCACATGCAGCTGCCATGCCGTTTGCAGCTGGGTTTGTAGCCAGCACTCTGCAGGGAATACCCTGCAGAAGGTCTCCACTTTGGACTGAGATCTCACCTTTCAAACCAAAGGGAAAACCCATTTGGCCAGCATGGCCTCTTGTGACAGATATTTACCATGCCTGGCAGCTGAGAAAGCATAGTTTTTCCCCGTGTCTGTTGTATGATGGATCAGTTTCCTGCAGAAGGCTGTGCTCAGCATCTGGGCTTCCTGCAGAAGGTGGTGCAGGGCAGGGGTGGGAAGCAGATGGTGAGAGACTTGTGAAACACTACCACCAAATGTGAAAAATGGCCTTTCAGCAGGGCCAAGATTTGTAAGCAAGCTCGAATGTGTCCCTGTTGAGCTTAGGGTGCTGTGAGTAGGTGGCCTGCAGCTACAGCTCTCCTGCAGCTACAGCTCTCCTGCAGCCTGCCTCGGGGTAAGCCTCAGCCAGCTCATGGCCCTGCAAGTGCAGAAGTTGTCATGATGGCTGAGAGGGAGAAACGGTGAAAACAGTGTTTCTGTCCCTGCAACCCTCGGGTTTCAAGCTCATGGTTCTTTTTGTTTCCCAGGCTAGTGGGAATTGTCATTAAAACTATTTGTTTTCCTCAGGAAAACTCCTTAAAGGAAAAGATGTTTAATCTCATTTGAAACATGTTCATACCATTTTACTGTACTCTGTGTTATGCTTGCCTTGCAAATTAAATCGGTCCAAGTGCTAATCTCATGTAGTGTTGCTGTGCAAAATTCTCTGTCCTTGTCAGCAGCAAACTGACAAATGGTAACGCCTTGGCTATCACACGCACACAGAAAAGTTTTATTCATATCCTTTTCTTTCCAGTCATGAATATGTTAAAATAATTACACTGGAGATTTCATATTGTACTTTTACAAACAATGTGATGATGTCGTTCTGGGAAAGTAGTGACACTAGTAGAATGGTGACTTTGGTCTCTAAATTCACTTATATGACTAATTGTTTTCCAACCTATAAATTATGATTTAGTAAAAATTGAATAAACTTAATGTAAATATTAATCTGTAAACAAAAAAATCCTTAGCTGCCACAAATCTGCCTAAAACTGTATCCATGCATGCCTGTTAGGAATAATGGCTAAATGAGATATTATGGTCCACCAGATTCATGCTAAGGTGGGGCTGTTGGTCAACTTACGGGACTATAGATACTACTTTAAAAATTTCCTCCAATTTTGGTGCAACTTGAATTGAAAAACTATATGATAACAAAAATAAAAAATATATATTCATTAAGAACATAAATGTTTTGAATAAACATATATTTGGAGTAATATTAGTTTTTACAAGTAGAGGAAACAGTAATTTTTATCATTGCAAAGAACTTGACTGGTAGTATAATAATATTACTACCTGTTTTGTATATACTTGGGAAATATTATGAAAAGCTAGGTGTCTTACTTTTTGTAAATCCAAGTCTGCATTACTCAAAATAACTGAAAAACTAGGCATCTAAAAGTAAACCTCTTACTTCTTGCCATCTGTGTGAATGCCATTTAAAAAAAAGTTATAACATTTACTTGACTAGGAAAGCTCTCTCAGTGCCACAATTTGATCTCGCAGTAGTACTCAAGAGGGTATGCTTTTGTGGAAAAGCAATTCCACATTTTTAGGAGGAAGTTCTAAACATATTGCAAACGTTTCCTCTATTTTGAAACTTTCTAGTAATTTGAGAGCTATTCTTTGCATTTAAAATGAGCGACCCTTGCTGGATTCATTAATATTTCCTACAATGGCAGCAGATTTCGTAATGCTTTATACTTGTATGTAATATGCTGCATACTGAACTTCTGCTGTAGTTCCTGTAAATTATTGTCAAGAAATCCATGAGAGAAAATATGCAGAAACCATCTTCTGTAAATCATCAGACTGTTTTCAGTTTTTCCTTACCTTTTCTTTGACCTGTCTTAATGCCAATGATTTAGCAGGCATGAAGGGTCAGATTCTCAAAGTTTTGTTTCCATGGTTAAAGACAGTTTTTAAAAGAATTCCTATTTAAGCAAGCTATGGAAGTTAAAATTTTAATTTTGGGGTTGATGTATACGTATTGTGTATTACTGTCATTATTTCTATAGGTAAACTTCTTGATTATTTTTTAATTTATCCTGACTAAAGAGACTGTCTCTTCTTATAGGTTAATGCATTTATGGCACAATGGATATGTATGAAGAAAGAGGGAAAGATGTGTACATAATATTAAGAAAATTGGGATTTCTGGTCCTATTTTTTGCTGTTGTATGCTAAATGTATGGCCTCTCTGATGTACATAAATCATCAAGAGGAAATATTTGAGCTTTGAAGGTTGAGAGTGGAGCTACTGCAATTGTGCAATCTATTCTCATAACAAAATCTCATCCATTTGCTCAGTCTGTAGGATCTCAGACTCCTTCCTTCCTTCCTTGGCAAGGAAATATGCTTGAAATGATAAATAGTATACTTTGAGGAATATTTTTTTCCTCAAATGAGACTTGTAATGTTCTTTAAGCCCTGTAATTTTCAAATTGCTCCTGCCATTTATTCATTAGAAGTTCTTGTTTTTTTGAGCTTTTGGTCATCAGACTGCACCAGTTTTCTGTTAAATAATTTAAATGTTATTTAAACAGAAAACACAGACAGTTGAATGGTTTGGATAGAAACTCTTGTGAAGAGGCAGTGTAGTGCACTTAAGAACCTCTGTAACAATAATCACTTTAATGAGCAATCAAATATGCATTCTTAAAGTCTCAAGCAGTTAAAAACATCTGCCTTTTTGAGGTTGACATATCTCCTTTCTGTTTTGACATTCTTCTGCATTAGTGTACACTTGTTAAACTTGTGTATCTAAATCCTGCTTGTCAGATGTTCTGGAATCTACTTACACTTTCACCCAGGGCTCAAGTTGCATGACTCAAACCACTTAACATGTTTGAAGTGCCTAAGTGCTAACAAAGTCTTCCTCCATCACAGAAAGTGCTGCTATTATAGCTTCCCAAAAGTACTTTTAGGCATGCAATGGACAATTAATAAGCTTGAATGCTAATAATAATTAAATAATGCTGCTAAAGGCAAGGTAGAGCTGAATAGGGGTCTTTCATTAGAAGTCACTTAAAACTCTTGCAATCCACTTCTGCTCACAGAACTCACCCCAGACAAGCTACCCTGGCCACAGAGGATGTTTTCAAACCTACTTTATGATCTTAAACTTTTTTCCTTACTTTTGGATTTCTGTCTGAGGTTTTTCATTCTTCCGAAGATTTACCCTGGAGGTTATTTGTATTTCTTAACTTCACAGGATAAAATGGCATGTACTACATTTTAAAGTGCTGGATTTGTTTTAAGAGAAGAAAAGCAACCAATTTTCAGCCTCAGCACAGCTGTGCCTCTCTTCCATAGTGCCGGAGACGTGTTTTCCAGCTAGCATATGTACACCCAAATTTTTCAGTCTTTAGCACCGAGCATTAACAACTCTTAATATAATGGCAACTGAGAGTGTTTATCTACTGCAAGATCAAGCTGTTTGGACTGAATTCTGAAACTAGTTTATTCTGTAATTAAGCATTTGCTTACAGTTCAGTGGCTTTAAAGACCCTCAGTGCTTAGCTCAGGAATATGCTAAAGTGTTCTCCTGAACTGGAGCCAGAATTTGTACCTAAAACCCCTTGTTCCTCTTGTCCCTAGGTCGTATATAGAGATGTTCTCTGCTTGACAGCATTTTACTAATTTAGTTGTATTGCTGAGCATGTTGGTTGAACATACATAGCGGTCAAAAGGTTACGTACACCTGAAAGATGCCATCTCCTTTCCTTCAAGAAGCATAGTGCTGCCTTCGAAATGTACAGTAACCTGATATTGATGTGAATTAGTGGCATTAGACTTTAACGATACTTTTAATAGTGATGGGCAAATTAGTTAACCTTCCTAGGAGCTTGCCAATACCAGTGATGATTAGGAGGGTTATGTATAACACAGTAATGAACACTTGTTTAAAACATTTGCATAACACCTGAATTCAGTGATCTTAAGATGTGCCTGCTAAAAATGTGATTACCTTTCCTTCCAATTTGTGCTTACAGATGGAGTTTTATTATGTGTTTGCTTTTGTGTTTGGGATGTATCTTATTTGCACTATGGCTAGAATCCCTGTCAGTGAAAACACCAGGTCAGACACGTTAGGAAGAGACAAGATATACAATGCTTTCCATTATTCATAAATGCAGCATGCATGGGTGTTGCGAAAACGGGGAGAATAAATCCGGTCTTGTGAGGCTGACACCAAATATGCGACAGACGCAAATCGGGAAACAAATAGGGATCGTTTATTTACGGCAACATTTACAGGTTCTTTTGGATTGCCGGTGATAAATTAAAAGCTACAGGTACACGAAAGGTTTTATAACTAATATAATACCACCAACAACACACTATGAAACACACAAACACCACCACCACCACCAACTTGCCCACAGTGAGCCTGGCTGCCTGGCAAATAGATAAGCCCGTTCGAACAGAAATACAGTGGAGCAGAACCAATACACTCAGCGAAACTTAAAAATGCACCTGAGGAAAAAATGTAAAATACACTCAG
>NW_010206872.1:0-12467 GCF_000695765.1 Mesitornis unicolor
GTCGTTTAGGCTGGAGAAAAGGAGGCTGAGGTGAAACCTTATCGCTCTCTACAACCACCTGAAAGGAGGTTCTAGCAAGGTAGGGGTCAGTCTCTTCTCCCAAGTAACTAGCAACAGGACAAGAGGCATTGGCCTCAAGTTGCACCAGGGTAGATATAGATGAGATATTATGAACATTTTTTTCACCAAAAGGGTTGTCAAGCATTGGAACAGGCTGCCCAGGGAAGCGGTGGAGTCACCATCCCTGGAGGCATTTAAAAGACTGTGGCACTTGGGGACATGGCTTAGTGGTAGAGTTGACAGTGCTAGGATAACGGTTGGACTTGAGGATCTTAAGGGTCTTTGCCAACCCATTCTACGATTCTGTGGTGTCCTCCACTGGAGCAGCTGAGATTTCCCTTTAAGCAAGAGATAACAGAGACCAAGGATAAAGAGTGTACGTCAATCCAGATTCCTTCACTTGTTTCTTTAATAAAGTACACATGCACACATACAGATGTGTGCACAAATGCATATGTACATGCATGTGCCAATTTTGAAACTCAGTAATACACTTCTAGCTCAAATTAAACACTATACATACATATCACCTTTCAAAGAAACGTTCAGGTCAATTTAAACATTATTTTATATTTAAAAGGATGTTAATTCTTTTTTAGCTCCTATTAAACTCCCACGTCTTCCTTGAAGCCCAAACACTGCACTATTGTGCCAGGTCACGAGCTAAAAAGGAAATGGAATTCTAGAAGCAAAATTATTAGATGCAAAAAAAAAATTTAAACAGCACAAATGGTAAAGGGTAAAGCATTTTAAAGTTATAGCACTTCAAATTATTTACACTTAATGTGCATTTTCACAGCACTCAGTCATGATTTCAAGGCACTGAAGAATTAGGGTCTAGGAATCATCACTCAAGTGAGCAGAGCAGGAACTGGGTAGAGATTCTGTGTGACTTTCTAAAAGCAATTACAAAACAAAGTTGAAAGCACATCCAGTCACCTGAGTTTAAGCTTCACCTGCAGTACATAAAGACCATGTTTACTCTTCACATCATGCACCTGAGATTATATACACATACTGTAAAAGAAAGCATACATTACAGACACATACTGTAAAAGAAAGCAATTGCAATTAATTTTTAGTTGAGCAACACTCCTTTAAAGAAGAAATTTCTAATTCCTAGTCAAAAAAGCCCTCTGCAGCATTACGAGCTGTGCTTCACTCACTGCATTATTCCCTTTGAACGTCCAGATTTACAAACTTTGCTGTTCTTGTTATGCTGGCAGCTCACTTGATCTTTTCTAATACATCAGGATTTTCCCCTATAGCACATCTTGAGGCTTTTCATCTACTCTGGTGCAACAAGACAAAAACATCTCGCACAATACACGGTAGCGGCTGTCGCGGTGTTCATGGTGACATCAGGGGAACTACTGCCTGCCTCCAAAGATCTACAGAAGTTAATCAATGCAAACCAACCTGCTGATGAAAGGCAGAAATTTTCAAAAGTGCTGCCCGCTGGTGCCCAGCAGGTCCTGCTGGGTTTCAATCAGGAGCAGGGCCACCTTTGCAGGAGCAACAGCAGGATCGATGGCACAGGCGAAAAGAATGGAGGCAAGGTAGGACCAAGGTGCACCCCAGAGCAGAGACAGGAGCGGGCATCTCCATCACACAGCCTGGGCACTGCTGGTGCAAGCCAATTCACAAACAGGGCATTCTCACCAGCCCGAGGACCGTGGCACTGACTGAACATTCAATAAATGCAGACAAACTGCTGGCTACATGGCAGCAACACTTCTGACCAAGAGCAACATCGGCAGAGCCCCAAGGGAGCCACATTCCACCTCTGCCTGGGGACAAAGAGAAGGGTGGAAAGCCCAGAGCCAGGGCTCTACTTGCTGCAAACACAAATGAGGCTGCTCACATTCAAGGTACAGGTTTTTTTACCTTAATGCAATGTTAATCTACTGCATTTGCAACCCTTTAATTAATATAATGGTATTTGAAAGCCCACTTCTGACTCGCACAGTTCCCTGTTAAAAAACATACAAAAAACTATAGCCCGGTGTGAAAGAATTGCAGGACTAACTTTTCAAGGGATCCTATTGACATGTAATCTTCCTACACAATTTCTTCCTCACTGTCAGACCTGCCTGCTCAAGACGCAAGCAGAAAGTCAACCCTACATCACCCCACAGGTTAAGAAGAGAGCCTGCCCTCTGAACCCTTCTCTAAGTGCGTGTTTGTCATGCATCAGCCAGAAGAAAATCTAGCTTGGTCTTATACAGACATTTCAGCTACACAGGGCTGAGAATGTAAATGTTTTCTTTCAGTTCTAAAAAAATAAATTAAAAAAAAACAATTAAAAAGTAAAAGTACTCATGCTCAGCCTCCAGTTAACAGCCTCACCAATTACTACCTAGAGACTACCATCAGCTCCTTACTCCTGCAGGCAGTTTGCTGCATTACCAGTGGCTTACTCATACCAGCCTGCATCCACACACCAGCAACCTAAATCCCAATGCATATCTCAAAAAAAATATATAAACAGTCTCTGAATTCCAACTCAGGTTCAAAAGATGCTGTTTTCCCACAGCTGTTTTTTCTGACAAGAGCCATGTTTGCAGTAATCCAGACTCCTCAGCAGCAAAAGTGACCCAAATTGAAAACCATTTGCACCAACCATTCTCTCCCTGCCACACACAAGGAATAAACCAGCAGTCTTCAACTTCTTGTTTACGGATAAGTTAGCCTATGAAGCCTTTAAAAAAATACTCCCAAAAATAAGCTAAAGAGAGAAGGTGCATTTGCCTCTTGTTGATTTTGCCTTTTTAAACATTTTATTCCTTATTATAGAACAGATCTACTTTTTCCTGAGAAATAACACTGAACTAAACAGGCAGCCACTGACAAAATAACACTGAGGGTTTTCATCTCTCTCTTATCTGATCAGGCTCCTCAGACTCTCCCAAAAACCAGAACCTACAAAGAGATATGGCTCCCATGTATTACAAAAGGATCAGCGAGCTCCTTTAAACTGGAATAACCAATTTTAAAACTGCTCCGAAAAGCAAGAAAACCATTTTTCTTTGCACAGCTTGCCTCTTCAAAGAGTTTCTGGTATCAGAGCTTAATAACAGCATTTCAAAGACAACCACCTTTACATTCTCATGCATAAATCTCCTCATATCTGTAAATTCAGTGAAAATAGCTAAGCAGTAAATTAGGAGATTCCCATTAATGGTCTAAAATACCTTGACTACTGTAAGAAAAGACTATTGTAAACAAGAGTGCTGTATGAAAACCAATAGGCACAAACACCCATGTGCTTCACAGGAATTACTCCACCAAGGAGTCCTTATGTGCTCTGTTTTTTATAGATTATAGAGAAAGAACTAAGGACAACGTTAGAAGAAATCCTGCAAAACAAGCTATTTCTTGAAAACATCACCTGGGTTTAACAACCCAAAGACAAAGTCGTATTTGGACCCTAATCCTGCATTTTAATAAATATGTTGTCAACGTTAATGAGCAAAATTGGAAGTGCAAAATATTTCTTGCATATCTGAGGCAAAATGAGAGAACATACAGAAATATAATCCTGAAAAATAGAACCTACTCCATGAATCCCCATGTGAATATCCATCAGCACCGCTCAGCTGTAATACAATTCTGGGCGACAATAAGTGGAAATCACCCTTATGCTATGTAATTAATACATTTCAAAGGCAGTTTATCATTGACATGTCGTGCTGATGTCATACCATGAGCTTTTGCACACAACCACAGAGTAAAGTATCATTTCATGTCATTAAGACCTAGTTAATTTCTTTCTAACTACTGAAACACATCTAGACTATGTGACTTTTACATATCTGAGAAATCACATAACCACATGCCTTGCTGAACTGATTATTACCTAATAGCAAAATTCCCTACCTGGTTTGCTAGACCATTTAAATCCAATATATCATGTTATTAAGGTGACGGAATGAAAGAGACAAGGGAAAAAACATAAAAGTCAGTCAATTTGAATTCAATTAGTCCCCGTTAATATTAGGCTGATATTTCACATCCATTACAAAAATCCTTCTAGAATTGCACTGGCAAGAAACCTACTGTCATGTTCCTCTGCTGGTGAACTATTACTTCATTAAACTAGGACTGGGGCATGCCAAGCAAGGCATGTACACTAGAGGACAACATCCAGCCTATTGTAGATGTCATCCTGTTTACCGAGGCAAAAACATCAACCAGAGGATCCCTATGTCCAAGCTGGTCCATGCAGTCTGCTTTTAACTGGTGCAGCTCAGTCGGAGCACTGCACGATTCACCTCTCCTCTTCCTCCAGAAGTAAACCCGTATGACCAGTGAAATAACTTTCCAAACAGGAACTGAGACAGCATCCATCTGAATCGGACAAAAGCCGTGAAGACTGGAGCCAAGAACAAAACTCCACCACCTCCTCCAGTGTCCTTACTGGTGAGGAGGAGGAAATGCTGATATTACACACAGCACTGCCTACCACCACACTTAGCAGAACAAGAGCCTGCAAAGCCCATTCCTCCTGAAAAAGAGGTGTTGAGGAGACCATAAGGGATAGTGAAACAGGGACTGGGCAGCCCCATGTAGGGAGCCACAGCACAGTGAGCAGTGACAAACTGAAGGGTCTTGTCACTCCAGATACCAGGGCACTGCTCCCCTGCATGGAGGGCCAGCAAAGGGAGTCTGCTTTCAGTCAGTGAAGTCCAATGCTCAAAGCATCTAAAAGTCCTTCCAGTGACTGTTATCAGTGAAGTCCAACGCCCAAAGCATCTAAAAGTCCTTCCAGTGACTGTTTTAGACATGAAATTGTAACTGAAGTTATTCTGAAAATACTTTCCCAGTGGAAGATCACCACAGACCTCCTGCCCCTCCTTGCAAGTGCTGAACACTGCAGTACTATCAACAATATTCAGTATGTTGCCTTATTTAAGGAACAAAGTATAAACACTTACAGCAACTGCACTTAATGTTCAAAATTTTGCCAAACAACTCCCTCTTTGTATATGAGAAAGCAGTTTGTTTATACTGGGAGAATCCATGAATTCTAAAGGACTTTATTCCTCCTCTTTGAGGCACCAGCTCATGGGGAGCCCTGTGCTGAAGTACTGGAGCTCAACACTTCTCCTGCCCTGCAACTGGCAGGACGAAAGACGGGTGCACACCTAAGCATGGAAACAGCAGAGACTTCTGCCTCACCATGCCAAAGCAGGAAGAAAAGACCCAATTCTGGGACGCTCTTTTTCTTATCTTTAAGGAAACTGGGATCTTGATGAAGACTGGGATTTCCAATTTCCACTGCTCTCACAGTCATTTCCCAAACGCACAGCGTTCTTCTAGAAATGCAGCTGAGTGCTTCCTGTGAAAAACTTGCCTCAAACATCCTACAGGTGTCTACATATCCACACAGTACTAGGGCAGGGAGCAAGCTCCACACTTCTTAATTGCTTCTTTGGGAACACGGTTCTTGCCCATCACCACTTGCTCCCAGGAGTCAGCATGAATGACCTTACACAGGGTTTTGGCTTCTTATTTCCCATCCATTCCTCCAGCAATCTCCCAGTGTCTGCAATCTCAGACTGCCTCACACCACATCCCAGGCCACAGGATGCACAACCTCATGCTTCTGGTGGGCTGCAGGACAATCTCATGTTTTTTAAACACTGTACTTGGAAAGATCACACACACTGATTATTGTATCTGTGGGTCACAGAGATACCACTTGGTGGCCACAGGACACCTCTCTGGCCAAGGATTATGGACATTGCATTATGGACACAGTCATCTCTTAAACAGAACTAGCTCTCAGACATAAGGCAATCCAAGCCACCAGGCTTCCTGCAGAGAGACACAGGCTACAAGTTTAAACTCAGGCCACTGTGTAACCTAATGTGAGCAGCTGGTTTCTGTAGGTACTCCTCCCCAGTCTCTTGCTGTTCTCAGTTATGTATGTCCCCTAATAAAACGAGTAACCATTCACAGTGTGGTGGTCTAAGCAGAACATAGCTAACCAGGGATCACAAAGGCCTTGTACCACCTCCAAGAAAGGCTTCTCTGTGGTCTTGAGCATTCTTCTCTCCATCCTTGACAAATGTGGCAGTACTCGCTCTGTCACACAACTGTGAAACAGAAGCCACAGAGGATGGACAGTTCCAGTTGTGTTAGCCACAGGTGACCTTAGTCACCTGGCAGATGATCACACTGCTTCTTGATGAACCATGGAACTTGATCACTTTCCTCCCCTTTCCCCAGGGAGCCACACTCCATTTTGATTCTATATATGTCTAAATCTGCAGGTATTTGTAGCTATTTCAGAACACTGAAAATACTGTCTGCAACTGGATGTTCCATGCAGGAAAGCTAGGGGTGAAAGCCAAGATAAAGTCATTTTCTTGGCATCTGACACCAGCTAGGTCCTGAGTTCTTGGATGCTTAATTAGAGGCATTCTCTTTTGTTTTGTTGTTGTTTTTTCTTTAAATAGAGAAACACACACTAGCTGTTTTCTGGTCAGCTGTGCTGGGAGCATTGCTGACTTCAAAGGAACACCTCAAACAAGGAGAGCAAGACAAACAAAAGGAAAAACGGGAGGGGATGGGTGGGAGCGAATATTGACGTATAAATTGCCTATTAACAAGGAACATTTTTCCCCTTTATGAAATCGTTAAAATGGGCACTTGCATACCAAATTTACTTTTAATGGACCAGAATGATGTTATACCCAGGAAGAAACTGCTTCCAATACATCCATCCTTCTTCCAAAGGATTCAGAACAAAATGCAGCATCCACCTGTAATCAATCTACCTTCCAATAAGATGATACTGCTGTGAGCACAAGGGCTCTTGGAAAGGCTCTGAGCCAACATCCTGTTACTAAGGATAGCTACAGAGAATGTAACAGCAAATATATGCTGAATATTTAACTGAAACAAGTGTCAGTGCTATACAAATTTAGAAATGCAAAGAGATAGATATAGCCCAGCTTTGAACCTCGTCTGAATTGGTGATCCCAAACTACTGCAGTGTTTGTAAAGAGCTATCAGTCTGCAAGGAGCAGTTGCAAAGAAGAGCTGTATTTTATTGTTTTGCAACTTATTGGCCAGAATCATTCCCTGTGGAAAATGAGTAACTGCGCTGATAATACAGAGCTTGAGGGTGGACTCCTAATCCCTTCTCCAACATAAACCCTGCTTTGAAAAATAATCTTCCTTCGATCGGTCAAGGCATGCTAAGAGCACCCTGCCTATGAAGTTGGTCCATCACAACCACCATCTCTGAAAGTGCCTTGTACTTTACGCACCACAGAAAACACGAATTGCAACTACAGTAAGCTACTTCTGGAGGATGGACTGCATTCTCTATTTTACATTGTATCCAGAAAGTCAAAAACAACTGAAGAAAACTGATTCAGAGAGAAACTGAACGAGAAGCAGCACAAACTAAGGGATGCTCTAATACAGACTGACAAGAAAATAAAAAAATTAAAATTAAAAATAATATCTGTTAGAGTCCATATTCAGAATTACTCCACCTAAACGTCCTGCTCCAAATAGAGCTTGCTAAAATAAAGCTCCCCTCAAGCAGCCTAATGCTAGTTGATATAACAACCAATCCACCCCTGCATTGATCAGTGACTGCACAATCTCGTTTAAAACACCCCAAAGTGCTGAGAGTTCTTGCTGGTTGTTCATTCTCAAGAGGATGGAAAACTGCAAGTACCCTACAATCAAATAAAATGGAAAATTTGCTACCCAAAAGCACAGGTGCTTTTGAAGAGGTGACACCACGCAGCACCCCCGGTGCAAGCAAACACAACTGGATCATCCCATGCACTTGAAGAACATGATGCAATATGCTATGATTTCACTGTCCCGCTGTTTATCACAACACACAGCCTTTTCAGATGCAAATTACATCCAAATCACTCCAGTAATTGCAATGTAAAAAGCATCTAAGCCACTCCTGAATTAGCTAGCTCAAGTTCACACACCCACACAGTCAGTGGAGTCTACAAATGCCACTGCAGTGGCTCATCTACCCTGAACTCCACAATGCTCTAACTGGACTACCATAAATACCAGTATATGATACATACATTATAAATACTAACACACTTCACTACTACTGCTGTTACACTACAGCACTCCTCTAAATACAGCTCCTTTAATTGAGCTAATACATGTCTATGCCAGACTGCTGTTACACTAGTGAAGGCCTAATCCAAAACCAGTTGCTCATCTGTGACAGAGGCAAATATTATTTTCTTTTACAAAACGATAAACTAAATCACAATGAAATCAAGTGACTTCCCACATTCACATAATGGATGACAGAGCAACAAATTGAACATATAAGCCTTGACTTCCAAACCATTAGTTATCATTTGCTCAAGACATCCCCATAGCGAAGTAGGGCTGAAGTAATCAATCTGAGGAGCTTTTAACTACCCTGTGAACCCTTCACCACTGACGCCAGGTTCTAGAAGCACAGTGAAAACGATGAAATATTGTCCCTTTCCACTGGGATGATGTTCATAGTGTGCAATTGAAGATTCCTGGCAAAAATAAGCACTAATTCCTCTTCATTGCCTAAGTGCCTCATGCTCCCCAGCACCCCAAGGCAGGCGAAGTGCAGTACCTGTGCCTTACCCTGCTGCTGCTGAGCCTAGGAACAGGCAGCCACTTCCAGCATGACAATGCAGAGCTCCTGGGACGTCAAAATGTCAGAACCTTATTGCTCACTGAAATTTTAATCTACCTCTCTTTCTCTCTCTCTCTCTCCACATTCTTTGCCACCAGCTACAGAGATGTTAAAAAATAGTATGAGATCTGATGCAACACAAGTGGGAAGCAGCAGCCTCTCCTGACTCCGCAATCTTTCTAGATCTTGACAACCAATGAGGAAAATACAAACCAGCTCCTCTTTCTTGCTCCTCTTCACAGGTAGAGCACAACAGCAGAAATTAGCTTATTCCCCAGTCACCACAACATGCTATTACTCCAGCTGGAAACAGTAACTGAAATAACGGAGAAGTCTTTTCTTCATGGTAAAACTTATATAGATTAAGACGACACTCTGGATTCACTAACATTAATAGCATTCTTTAAAAACTTTAAAATTCACTACATCACTGATGGAAAACGGTAATCAAACACAGTTGAGAACTTTCCATGACACATTTGTTATTACCTTTTCAAGGATATAAAGATACACCAAATTTTTCAACATACTTCAGGCTGCATGCACTCCAGCCACCTCTAAACCCCTATAAATCCACCACCATCACCACATCAGCAGCGTTTTCAGAGTCTCTACAGAGAAATTTAAGAGGTGAAGAGTAGAGGCAGAAATTTGCAGGAGGAGAAAAAAAAGCCAGAGATGTAGGAACATAGTAATTTAGTTCAGAATATGAAGACAGATGTTCAACTATATGCAAGTGCTCCAAGATGCAAAAAGGAAATGTTGTAGCCTGAGGAAGTCAGATGTTCCACAGGAACCAAGCGACTGACTCGTCCAGATGCTTCCGAAAATCCACGGTGGTGTCCATCACCACCTACAGGCACCTAAGAGCTTCTGAAATGTGCTTGCCCAGCACAGCTCTGGTCAGCCTTCCTCTCAGACACAGACTCAAGTGCTCAGGGTTAAAAGTACTACAACACCTTCAGCACCAGCACAGAGCCCCAGTATCTCGCTTACATCTCATCTGGTATTTCAGATGGCAGAGCGCTGTCATACCACATTGGTGACGGCAGTTCAAAGACTGACATGAACAAACATCCTTCCAAATCCTCAACACAATATTCTTATCGTACCCAGGGTTTCTTTGCAGTTACAACACTGTGGGATGAATTGACATAGATGATAATGCAGTTGTGAAGAAGCTGAGAAGAGTCCCATGAGGAACGAGGAGCACTTCAGTTCTGACAGCCAGATGCACTATTTGAACCCTGAAATAGTCCCGAGCCACTCAGTGAAGTGGACCTGTTTGTTCATACAATCTCCCCTCTAGAGAGCCTAGGCATGCTTGCAGAAACACGTCTGAAACTCCAGGTGATGAGCACACACAACTCAATAACCAACGCAAAGGGAAAACCTGTGACACTGGGCATGGGAAGAGCAGTTCACCCTTGTTCTGCTGCCACTTAACAACAGCAAAGTTTGATTTAGGGATTAAAGGTATCTCTGGCCAGAGGCTCTGGGTTAGTTATCCCTCATTCTTGAAAAGCTGGAGACTCATAATGTTATTGAGGACAGTAAAAAAAATAATTGCCCCACGACACCCTTGTATTTCCATTAAGAAGCGTGAGCCGCAGGACTGCACGAGTCAGAAGTTTCACCACCGACCACCACAGCATCCTAATGCATCGTGTTACGATGACACACTGCAGCTATTTTGTCTTCTTGCCACTCCACATACAGCAGCTTCTTTTCTTTCCCTGCCATCTGCTTGTTTGCTGCAGTCTGCTGGGACAGGACTGCCCTCTCTTTTTCTACCCTCCTTGGCTGCTCAAAGGGACCATGACCACACACTCAGCTTTTCTCCAGCTGCCTCAGAAACATTAACTAATGCAGAGTTACTCCCGTGAACGAGCTGCTGATCTCTGCTATACCAGCGGGCCTCACCAGAATTACATGCTAGACACTGAAACACCTCGTACGTGGTTAGCAAGGAGGTAATTGCTGCTTTAAGAGGACACACCTTTTCCTCTTACCCTCAGGTGTCATTGATTAAAACAGATACCTCCCCTACCTGCATCACAGGGACAATCAGAGAGAAACTAAGGTGTCGACAATTACTACATGCAGCTTTTTATTAACGCCTTTTCTTAGGAGGCAAGGGTAAGAAGAAAAAAAGGGAAAAATCAGTCAGGTAGGTGAATAGCAATCTTCAAACATCTATGACTGTAAGCCTCAGTATGAGATGTGCAGCAAATAACTATTTCTCCTTCTGATCACTACTACAATTCAAAATGGAAAAAAAATCAGGGCTATCTAAACTCCAGCACACTTGCAGCCAGTTAGGGAAGAAACTGGAATGTTTGCCATCAATCTTCTATTAGTCAGGTCATCAGAAAACAGAGCAGCTCATCTAAAAATAAAGTCAATGTTGTCTGAGTCTAAACAGTTTCTTCAGCATTTAACATACACATTCAAGCATTGCACTATTATTCTGTACTTGTAACCATATGCCCCCAAGTCAATAACTGCTTTTCAACATCTGACCTCTTTTTAAAGCAGATTTACAAGGAAGTAGAGTGAAAGTGTTGCCAGTCAGCTGGTGAGAAAATATTATGGATCGTAACCACATAGCAAACAATTGCTAGCTCTTCCGAACCTTGGAGAATATTTGCAATGATTATTAAATGCCTTAAATTCCCAAAGCTTTGCACTACAGTTAACCTCTTTCACTATGTTCCTCAGCGAGCAATTACAAACACCACTATACCTTGACAAAGCACTTTTCAGGCTTACAGCTCTCAAAACACTTCCCACGGAAACACACAAACACAAATGAAATGTAGCTCTCTTTGGGGTAGAAAGCCACTCACATAGAGTGTAACATGCCAACACAAAGGTAAGTTCTATAGTATGGCTTTATTTATCAAAGACAGTTTTTTGTACTTTCCGATACCCACACGCTAGCAATCAACAAACAGCAAACAATAAAAAGCAATCATGCATACCCATAATGTTTCATTTCAGGGCAGCACTGGGCAGTGCCACGCTGCTCTGTAGCACACAGGCTACAATTGGGATGCCGTTCTGGCAAGCCCCTTGCAGGTCACCTGAAGCAAGCCCCGACTTACCCAGGCCGTCCCAGCGAGGGCTGTGTCCGGCAGCGACAGCAGCGCTGGTGCAGACGGGATGACAGGACCAGAGCCGTCAGCTCCTTGGAGCAGCAGCCCTGACTGCTATTATGTCTGCACTGTACAAGCTTCAGCGCACCACTATCTACACAAAAAACTGCATCTTCCTCAGAAAAAAAATACTTGAGGCTTGTTGCTGGCCCCGCAACCTATTCCTCTATTTATGCTGCCGCAGCTAGTGACTAAGGAGATGCTTTTAGTGTCACAGGAGATTAAGGCTCTGGGAGGAGCGTGCCTGGGAGCTTTACGCTCACTCACCGATCTGTCCTCGTACAAACGCACTTCGTCGGCAAATGAAAGTATGTGGCTGCCATACACTGCCAAAGCGAAACAGTTTCCAAGTTTTCTCACGGGGCACCAGCTCCCCTGTCAAGTCGAACCCCGGCGCTTCCTCCTCCTCGTCCTTCTCCGAGGCCTCTCCCCAAAAATCTGAGCGGTGTCAGAACACCGCAGCTTGCCCTGTGTCCCCACTGAGCCCCGCCTCCCCGGGCACGGCCCTTGTACCTGCTGGGACACCGCGTCCCCTGGACCCCAACCAAGCCCTGGGGGCAGAGGGCATC